>NC_084616.1:18088383-18388383 GCF_033978795.1 Nerophis ophidion | reverse complement strand
ATGGTAAATAAAAGCAGAATACAATGATATGCAAATCCTTTTCAACTGATATTCAATTGAATAGACAGCAAAGACAGGATATTTATTGTTGAAACAGAAACTTTTTTTTTTTTTTGCAAATAGTGATTAACTTAGAATTGAATGGCAGCAACACATTGCAAAAAAGTTGGAACTTTTACCACTGTGTTACATGGCCTTTCCTTTTAAAGGCCTACTGAAATTAGATTTTCTTATTTAAACGGGGATAGCAGGTCCATTCTATGTGTCATACTTGATCATTTCGCAATATTGCCATATTTTGGCTGAAAGGATTTAGTAGAGAACATCAACGATAAAGTTCGCAACTTTTGGTCGCTAATAAAAAAGCCTTGCCTGTACCGGAAGTAGCAGACTATGTGCGCGCGACGTCACTGGTTGTAGGGCTCCTCACATCCTCACATTGTTTATAATCATAGCCACCAGCAGCAAGTGCAATTTGGACCGAGAAAGCGACGAGTTCCCCATTAATTTGAGCAAGGATGAAAGATTCGTGGATGAGAAAAATTAGAGTGAAGCACTTAAAAAAAAAAAAAAAGTCGACGGCAGTGTGAGCGATTTAGATGTTATTAGACACATTTACTAGGATAATTCTGGAAAATCCCGTATCTGGTTATTGTGTTAATAGTGTTTTAGTGAGATAATAAAGTCATACTTGAAAGTCGGAGGGCTGCGGTGAACGGCAGTGTCTCTCAGAGAAGCCATTGGAGGAGCCAAAATCACAGCTGCCTTTTTGACAGCTACAGGAGGAGGTCGCATAATCCACTTAAGTCTCCGGTAAGAGCCGACTTCATATCACAATTTTCCCATCCAAAAACTTGCTGGTTGACATAGAGAAACATGTTGGCTTGACCGCTCTGTGTTAAAGCTTCACAACAAACAAAGAAACAGCGGCTGTGTTTCGGTGCTAAAGGCAGCTGCAATCCACCGCTTTCCACCAACAGCATTCTTCTTTGACGTCTCCATTATTAATTGAAAAAATTGCAAAAGATTCAGCAACACATATGTCCAAATTACTGTGTAATTATGCGATGAAAAAAGACGACTTTTAGCCGTAAGTGGTGTTGGGCTAAATTGTCTCCTCCAACCAATAACGTCACAAACATGTGTCATCATTCCGCGACATTTTCAACAGGAAACTCTGCGGGAAATTTAAAATTGCAATTTAGTAAACTAAACCGTCCGTATTGGCATGTGTTGCAATGTTAATATTTCATCATTGATATAAAAACTATCAGACTGCGTGGTCGGTAGTCGGGGGTTTCAGTAGGCCTTTAACAACACTAAGTAAACGTTTGGGAAGTGAGGACACCAATTTTTGAAGCTTTTCAGGTGGAATTATTTCCCATGCTTGCTTGATGTACAGCTTAAGTTGTTCAACAGTCCGGGGTTTCCGTTGTGGTATTTTAGACTTCATATTGCACCACACATTTTCAATGGGAGACAGGTGCGGACTACAGGCAGGCCAGTGTAGTACCCGCACTCTTTTACTATGAAGCCACGCTGTTGTAACACGTAGCTTGGCATTGTCTTGCTGAAAGAGGCATTGACAATGACAACATTGCTGGGATGGCAACATATGTTGCTCCAAAACCTACAAGTTGTGATCGAAATTATTCAACCCCCACATAATTTTGGTGTTTTAGCAAGTTGGACATTTATTCCGTATTTTGTTTATAGTCATATCAAATAAAGATGTGTCAAATAGTCAAATGCAACTTAAATTGTAACACTGTATTTTACAAAATACCAACAAAGGAAATTTTTCTTAATATCTCATTGACAAAATGATTCAACCCCCTAGTTACATGCATCTTTAGTACTTAGTAGAACACCCTTTGGCAGTAATGACATCCTTCAGCCCTTTTCTTGTTTCCCCCCGGCTCAAAGCCTGTACGTTGGAGTTCAACCCGGTGGACGAAAGGGTAGCCTCCCTCCGCCTTCGGGTGGGGGGACGGGTCCTGACTGTTGTTTGTGCTTATGCACCAAACAGCAGTTCAGAGTACCCACCCTTTTTGGGAACACTCGAGGGAGTACTGGAAAGTGCTCCCCCGGGTGATTCCCTTGTCCTACTGGGAGACTTCAACGCTCACGTTGGCAACGACAGTGAAACCTGGAGAGGCGTGATTGGGAAGAATGGCCGCCCGGATCTGAACCCGAGTGGTGTTTTGTTATTGGACTTTTGTGCTCGTCACAGTTTGTCCATAACAAACACCATGTTCAAACATAAGGGTGTCCATATGTGCACTTGGCACCAGGACACCCTAGGCCGCAGTTCCATGATCGACTTTGTAGTTGTGTCATCGGATTTGCGGCCTCATGTTTTGGACACTCGGGTGAAGAGAGGGGCGGAGCTTTCTACCGATCACCACCTGGTTGTGAGTTGGCTGCGATGGTGGGGGAGGATGCCGGACCGACCTGGGAGGCCCAAACGCATTGTGAGGGTCTGCTGGGAACGTCTGGCAGAGTCTCCTGTCAGACAAAGTTTCAATTCCCACCTCCGGAAGAACTTTGAACATGTCACGAGGGAGGTGCTGGACATTGAGTCCGAGTGGACCATGTTCCGCACCTCTATTGTCGAGGCGGCAGATTGGAGCTGTGGCCGCAAGGTAGTTGGTGCCTGTCGGGGCGGCAATCCTAAAACCCCTTGGTGGACACCAGCGGTGAGGGATGCCGTCAAGCTGAAGAAGGAGTCCTATCGGGTCCTTTTGGCTCATAGGACTCCGGAGGCAGTGGACAGGTACCGACAGGCCAAGCGGTGTGCAGATTCAGCGGTCGCGGAGGCAAAAACTCGGACATGGGAAGAGTTCGGGGAAGCCATGGAAAACGACTTCCGGACGGCTTCGAAGCGATTCTGGACCACCGTCCGCCGCCTCAGGAAGGGGAAGCAGTGCACTATCAACACCGTGTATGGTGCGGATGGTGTTCTGCTGACCTCGACTGCGGATGTTGTGGATAGGTGGAAGGAATACTTCGAAGACCTCCTCAATCCCACCAACACGTCTTCCTATGAGGAAGCAGTGCCTGGGGAATCTGTGGTGGACTCTCCTATTTCTGGGGCTGAGGTCGCTGAGGTAGTTAAAAAGCTCCTCGGTGGCAAGGCCCCAGGGGTGGACGAGATCCGCCCGGAGTTCCTTAAGGCTCTGGATGCTGTGGGGCTGTCTTGGTTGACAAGACTTTGCAGCATCGCGTGGACATCAGGGGCGGTACCTCTGGATTGGCAGACCGGGGTGGTGGTTCCTCTCTTTAAGAAGGGGGACCGGAGGGTGTGTTCCAACTATCGTGGGATCACACTCCTCAGCCTTCCCGGTAAGGTTTATTCAGGTGTACTGGAGAGGAGGCTACGTCGGATAGTCGAACCTCGGATCCAGGAGGAACAGTGTGGTTTTCGTCCTGGTCGTGGAACTGTGGACCAGCTCTATACTCTCGGCAGGGTTCTTGAGGGTGCATGGGAGTTTGCCCAACCAGTCTACATGTGCTTTGTGGACTTGGAGAAGGCATTCGACCGTGTCCCTCGGGAAGTCCTGTGGGGAGTGCTCAGAGAGTATGGGGTATCGGACTGTCTTATTGTGGCGGTCCGTTCCCTGTACGATCAGTGCCAGAGCTTGGTCCGCATTGCTGGCAGCAAGTCGAACACATTTCCAGTGAGGGTTGGACTCCGCCAAGGCTGTCCTTTGTCACCGATTCTGTTCATAACTTTTATGGACAGAATTTCTAGGCGCAGTCAAGGCTTAGAGGGGTTCCGGTTTGGTAACCGCAGGATTAGGTCTCTGCTTTTTGCAGATGATGTGGTCCTGATGGCTTCATCTGACCGGGATCTTCAGCTCTCGCTGGATCGGTTCGCAGCCGAGTGTGAAGCGACCGGAATGAGAATCAGCACCTCCAAGTCCGAGTCCATGGTTCTCGCCCGGAAAAGGGTGGAGTGCCATATCCGGGTTGGGGAGGAGACCCTGCCCCAAGTGGAGGAGTTCAAGTACCTAGGAGTCTTGTTCACGAGTGAGGGAAGAGTGGATCGTGAGATCGACAGGCGGATCGGTGCGGCGTCTTCAGTAATGCGGACGTTGTACCGATCTGTTGTGGTGAAGAAGGAGCTGAGCCGGAAGGCAAAGCTCTCAATTTACCGGTCGATCTACGTTCCCATCCTCACCTATGGTCATGAGCTTTGGGTCATGACCGAAAGGACAAGATCACGGGTACAAGCGGCCGAAATGAGTTTCCTCCGCCGTGTGGCGGGGCTCTCCCTTAGAGATAGGGTGAGAAGCTCTGCCATCCGGGAGGGACTCAAAGTAAAGCCGCTGCTCCTTCACATCGAGAGGAGCCAGATGAGGTGGTTCGGGCATCTGGTCAGGATGCCACCCGAACGCCTCCCTAGGGAGGTGTTTAGGGCACGTCCAACCGGTAGGAGGCCACGGGGAAGACCCAGGACACGTTGGGAAGACTATGTCTCCCGGCTGGCCTGGGAACGCCTCGGGATCCCCCGGGAAGAGCTAGACGAAGTGGCTGGGGAGAGGGAAGTCTGGGTTTCCCTGCTTAGGCTGTTGCCCCCGCGACCCGACCTCGGATAAGCGGAAGATGATGGATGGATGGATGGATGGATGGACATCCTTCAAAGGTGATACATAACCGGACACAAGCTTCTTGCAACCATCTACAGGTATTTTAGCCCATTCCTCTTGGGCAAAGGCCTCCAGTTCATTCATATTCTTGGGCTTGCATGCTGCAACTGCCTTCTTCAAGTCCCACCACAGGTTTTCTAGAGGATTTAGGTCTGGCGACTGTGAAGGCCACTCCAGAGTCTTCCAGCCCTTCTTCTGCAACCACTCTGATGTTGATTTGGAGGTATGCTTGGGATCGTTGTCCTGTTGGAAGGTCCAACGTCTCCCAAGCCTCAGCTTCGTCACTGACTTTATGACATTTGCAGCTAATATATCCTGCTAGGAAATAGAATTCATAATGCCTTGAACGCGCTGGAGATTCCCGGTACTTGAGGCAGAGAAACAGCCCCAGAGCATGATTGACCCCCCACCATGCTTAACAGTAGGAAAGGTGTTCTTCTTTTTGTAAGCTTCAGTTTTTCCCCTCCAGACATAACGTTGATTCATAGGCCCAAAGTGTTACAGTTTTGTCTCATCCCTGCATAGAACAGTTTCCCAAAACCTTTGGGGTTTGTCCAGATGATTTTTGGCATACTGGAGTTTATTTTTCTTGTGCCTGGTAGTCAGAAGTGGGGTGCGCCTGGGAGTTCTGGCATGGAGAGCCTTCATCTTGTAGTGCGCGCCTTATTGTCTGGGACGAAACCTGCAATGTCCTGTTGTAGTTCCTCAGCTGTTACCCGGGGGTTTTTCACCACTGTACGCACACAGCATCCTCTTTCTACCACGCCCAGGTAGTGTTTCCACTATGCCTTTAGCTTTAAACTTGCAAATTATGCTCCCAACTGTGTCTCTTGGAATGTGTAATGTATTTGCTATGTTCTTATATCCATATCCTTTCTTATGAAGAGAAATTACCTCCTCTCTTGACTTCTTTGACCACTCCCTGGACTTCACCATGTTGCAAATACACCATTGACCATCTACAAGAAGCTGAGCGTCACAGTCTTTTTCAATCAGTTTAATTGTTGCCCGTTATGGTTCTAATCACATCTACAGGTGTTTTCAACACCTGATTAAAAAGACCTTATTCAAATTCTGTTTTTAAAAATTATGATCTTCAAGGGGTTGAATAATTTTGTCAATGAGATATTAAGAAAAATGTCCTTTTTTCGTATTTTGTGAAATAAATTGTTTAATTTTAAGTTGCATTTGTCTATTTGACCCATCTTTATTAGATATGACTATAAACTAAATACAGAAAAAATGTCCAACTTGCTAAAACACCAAAATTGTGTGGGGGTTGAATAATTTTGATCACGACTGTATGTGCCTTCACGGATTTAAAAAAAAAAAAAAGGTAAAGGGTTGTACTTTTATAGCCCTTTTCTACCCCTTTTTAAGGAGCCCAAAGCGCTTTGACGGTATTTCCACATTCACCCATTCACACACACATTCACACACAACGGACGTGGCTAGGATGGTAGAAGGTGGGGATTGAACCAGTAACCCTCAGATTGCTGGCACAGCCACTCTCCCAACTTAGCCACGCCATTCCCAGATGTGTAAGTTACCCATGCCTTGGGCACTAATACACCCCCATACCATCATTTGTTGCACAGGTGGCATCATATGACAGTGCTGGAAATCACTGAGCTCCTGAGAGCGGCCCATTCTTTCACAAATGTTTATAGAAACAGTCTCCATGCCTAAGTGCTTGATTTTACACCTGTGGCCAAGCGATTAGGACACATGATTCTCATCATTTGGATGGGTGGCCAAAACACTTTTGGCAATATAGTCTATATGTATGTATTTATATTTTAGCTTTCAAAGAGTCCAAACCATCACCTCTACTCCAACTGGTTTTACACAAATGTATGATCTTTTCTGTCATAATGGTGGCATACTAACTGTCTCTTCCAATATCGATGTATCATTTATATGTTGATTGCTTTTCCAATCTTCTTCCGGACAGCGAGAGCCTTTGACGCCCGTGTCAGCTACATTGGAGCTCATGTTGGTTGAAGATGTGACAGTTTTCCCCGACACCTTGGTCATGTACAACCACCCAGATGTGCGGGTAAGTAAACTTTGATGTGTACTTTTGATTTCATTGCTCCTTCTGTTGTGGGTAATGATCATTTTAGAAAACAACTTGACTGGAACTTTGTCACATCCCAAAGCCTCTTTGAAGGCTCTAAATTGTCAGAATGTGAACATCAGTGTGAAATGTTCATGTTCGAAATAAACTCAGAAAGAAAGAACATCGCGTGGACATCGAGGGTGATACCTCTGGATTGGCAGACCGGGGTGGTAGTCCCTCTCTTTAAGAAGGGGGACCGGAGGGTGTGTTCCAACTATTGTGGGATCACACTCCTCAGCCTTCCCAGTAAGGTTTATTCAGGTGTACTGGAGAGGAGGCTACGCCGGATAGTCGAACCTCGGATTCAGGAGGAACAGTGTGGTTTTCGTCCTGGTCGTGGACCTGTGGACCAGCTTTATACTCTCGGCAGTGTTCTTGAGGGTGCATGGGAGTTTGCCCAACCAGTCTACATGTGCTTTGTGGACTTGGAGAAGGCATTCGACCGTCTCCCTCGGGAAGTCCTGTGGGGAGTGCTCAGAGAGTATGGGGTATCGGACTGTCTTATTGTGGCGGTCCGCTCCCTGTATGATCCGTGTCAGAGCTTGGTCCACATTGCTGGCAGTAAGTCGGACACATTTCCAGTGAGGGTTGGACTCTGCCAAGGCTGTCCTTTGTCACGATTCTGTTCATAACTTTTATGGACAGAATTTCTAGGCGCAGTCAAGGCGTTGAGGGGTTCCGGTTTGGTGGTCGCGGGATTAGGTCTCTGCTTATTGCAGATGATGTGGTCCTGATGGCTTCATCTGGCCGGGATCTTCAGCTCTCACTGGATCGGTTCGCAGCCGAGTGTGAAGCGACCGGAATGAGAATCAGCATCTCCAAGTCTGAGTCCATGGTTCTCGCCCGGAAAAGGGTGGAGTGCCATCTCCGGGCTGGGGAGGAGACCCTGCCCCAAGTGGAGGAGTTCAAGTACCTAGGAGTCTTGTTCACGAGTGGGGGAAGAGTGGATCGTGAGATCGACAGGCGGATCGGTGCGGCGTCTTCAGTAATGCGGACGTTGTATCGATCCGTTGTGGTGAAGAAGGAGCTGAGCCGGAAGGCAAAGCTCTCAATTTACCGGTCGATCTACGTTCCCATCCCCACCTATGGTCATGAGCTTTGGGTCATGACCGAAAGGATAAGATCACGGGTACAAGCGGCCGAAATGAGTTTCCTCCGCCGGGTGGCGGGGCTCTCCCTTAGAGATAGGGTGAGAAGCTCTGCCATCCGGGAGGAGCTCAACGTAAAGCCGCTGCTCCTCCACATCGAGAGGAGCCAGATGAGGTGGTTCGGGCATCTGGTCAGGATGCCACCCGAACGCCTCCCTAGGGATGTGTTTAGGGCACGTCCAGCTGGTAGGAGGCCACGGGGAAGACCCAGGACACGTTGGAAAGACTATGTCTCCCGGCTGGCCTGGGAACGCCTCGGGATCCCCCGGGAAGAGCTAGACGAAGTGGCTGGAGATAGGGAAGTCTGGGCTTCCCTGCTTAGGCTGCTGCCCCCGCGACCCGACCTCGGATAAGCGGAAGATGATGGATGGATGGATGGAAAACTCCGTTTAAAAAAAAAATGTTTTAACTTCGTCATCAGATACAATATATACACATATTTTACTAGTATTTAGTAGGACTGTCCAAATAATTGATTTTCGAATGATTTTTATTTTTATTTGTAACTATTCTTAATTGATTCATAAAAATCAAAAATCGTTTATTGAAAAAACTTTTTTTTTTTTTCAACTACAACAGAACTATATCATCAGATACAATATGTACAAATATGATACCAATATTTAGTAGGGCAGTCCAAGAAATAGATTTTCAAATAAATTAAATGTTTAACTTGTAACTATTCTTAATCGATTCATAAAAATGAAAACTTTTTTTTTCTCTACTTTTTTTCTTTTTTTTTAGCTACGTCATCAGATACAATATATACACATATTGCACCAATATTGAGTAGGTCTGTCCAAAAAAGAAATTTTCGAATAGATTGCAATTTTTATTTACCTATTCTTAGTCGATTTATAAAAATTAAAACTTGATTTAAAAAAAAACATCTTTTTTTTTTTCAACTACAACAGAACTACATCATTAGATACAATGTATACACATATTGTACCAATATTTAGTAGGACTGTCCAAATAATTGATTTTCGAATAATTTTAATTTTTATTTATAACTATTCTTAATTAATTCAAAAAATCAAAAATCGATTTTTAAAAAAACGTTTTTTTTTTCCAACTGCAACAGAACTACATCATCAGATACAATATATACAAATATGATACCAATATTTAGTAGGACTGTCCAAGAAATAGATTTTCGAATAAATTAAATGTTTTATTTGTAACAATTCTTTATGGATTCATATAAATCAAAAATCTATTTTTACACTTATTTTTTAATCTGTCCTGTCCATCCACTTAGACAAATCATATTGTTGATGTAGATGATCTATATCTGCTGTACACATTTACTTTAGAAAAGAGAAGTGTGGGATACTTCTCTTGTTGCCTTATTTGTATCTGACTTTAATAAATGTTTGGGTAGAATTTCGTTAAACAAAACCAGTTTTCTTTGAAGTAATATAGAAATTGATCAGAGCTGTTCATCTATTTTATGGAGGAATGTGATTAATCATAGAACTGGCACTCATTGTTATTAAAAAAGTATTGAGGTTGAATCGAGAGTCAATTCTGAATTGAATCATTACCACCAAGAAGCGAATCAAGTGGTGCCCAAAGATTCACAGCCCTAATTTGCTCCAAATTAGGGCTTGGCGATATGGCCTTTTTTTAATATCTCAATATTTTTAGGCCATGTTACGATACACAATATATATCTGGATATTTTGCCTTATCCTTGAATTAACACTTGATGCATATAATCATGATGATTCTATGTGTCTACATTAAAACATTCTTGTTCATACTGCATTAATATATACTCATTTTAAACTTTCATGCAGAGAGGGAAATCACAACTAGGTCAATTTTGGACACCCCTGTCTTAGAAACATGTCATAAACGCGGTTGAGGTTTTTTTTTATAAATTAAACACAACATCAAACATTATGTTACTACTGGTCCCACCTTTCCTGCAAGATAATGTTAAAAAACAGATGTCTTCTGACATAATATTCATGTTTAAATAACTTATACTGCACATGGGTTAACCGATCAACATGGGATAACCTCCAGCTCAGCCTTGACCCTTAAAGGTGTTTAAAAAAAAAGGAAGGAAAGACTTAGTTGGAGCGTGTTTGACCCTCCGACTCATCCCAGCGGGGCCCCTCGGTCTAACAGCCGCTAGTAAAGGCGACATGTTCAGCAGGTCTCAGGGTTAAAAGACAGCTAATAAAAAAGTTCCCTTGACGTGCCTCGCAGCGCATACTCGGATATGCAGATGAACTTGAGTTGTTTGTTCATTTAGGTCCCATTAGCATCCTCTCCAGCTCCCTGGGGTTCACCATTAAAATGACAAATGACATCTAAATACATTACCAAAACAGTATGAATAAACATGAAAAAGATCAAACCTGCATCATTTATGTACGGTATCATAATAGTACAGTCACAACATGAGATGATATATTATTACTCAAAATGCCTTAAACCATCTAAATAAATCCATTAAAAGATAGCAACTCTCATTAAACCTCTCTTGTGGTGTTTTTTTAAACCATTTTTAAAGTAAAACAACTTGATAAATAGCAGCCAATAGGAGGTGTTGTTGTTTTTTTTTTTCATTAATTAAGGCTATAAAAACTACAGTTTTGAGGGAAAATAATTTTTGGGACACTGCATTTTATTGTAGTTGCTCATGTCAAATGTTACTTTCTTTGTAAACCAAAGTAAACTTGATGAAGCAATTCCTTGCGTGCAAATGCTCCAATGCTGAAGTTGAACTGAAATGCTGAAAGAATGTAGTATGAATGTAAGATTAGTTTGAATGTTGAAGCATTTGATTTTCCAGGAAAACCGGAATTTGGTTTGGAACTTGGGAAAGTGTTAGTTTGAATGTCAAGAATGATTGGAATGTGTTGATGTTGGAATGGTTTAAATAGGTAAAAAAATGTGGGAAATGTGCAACTTGGGAAAATGTCCTATTCATTTCAATGGGAACTTCCTGGAAATTTGAGAATGAATGTTTTTTAAAAAAAGAGAGAGATTTAATAGCATGAATGAGCTGAATTGGTTGGTGTTGGAATTGTTTAAATCGGTCAAGAAATGTTGAAGTAGTAACAGTTTTTTAATAGAGAAATTGTATTATTGAATTCCTGGAATTTTGGGAAAACTGGGATTTTTTCCAGTTCCTAAACCAACTTTTTTTTTGTTTTATCCTGACTATGAAAAATGTTTTGACAATGGAACGGTTGAAATAGAATGAAAAAAGGAAAAGGAGTAGTCAAACTAAAAAGGTTGAAAATAGGGTTAGAAAAAAACAGGAAATCCCGGAAATTTGTAGAATTTGGAAAAAATGATAGTTTGAATGTCTAGAATGAGTTGAATGTGTTGATGATAGAATGGTTTGAATACGTTGAAAAATGTGGGAAGTGTGTAAAATGAATAATTCATTTTGGAAAATGTCCCTCAAAACTGAATTCTTAGAAATCCTGGAATTTTTTTTAAATATTAAAAGAAAGCACACAATTTTGAACATGCTGATTATGTTTGAGTTGGAAGGGTTTGAATGGGATAAATCATGTGGGAGTTGTGGTACTTTGAAAAATGTCCCCTACATTTCAATGGGAAATTCATGGGAATTTGGGAATTTCAGGAAAAAAAAAACAAATGTTCTGAATGGTTGGTGTTGGAATTTTTCAGATCGGTTGAGAAATGGGCAAGTAGTAACATTTTTAATTGAGAAATGGTATTACGGAATTCCTGGAATACCGGGAACAGTGTTTCCCCCAGAAAATGTGTTAGTTAAGGTGGTGTCTCTCCGGCGGACGGACCGGGAAAGGACGTGGGTGGGTGTAAGGATCTGTGTAACTCGACCCGTCGCCGTCACGTCTCCACCTGGTCGCTGCCACCAGATAGACTGGGGGGCAATAGACTACAGACTGTGGTGAAGTAGGCCGGTTTCATCGCGTGAAGAAACCTAAACATTTTGGTTGTGTTTTCCGCTCCATTTGCTGAATGGCGATATACGATATAAATCTCGATATTTTTTCCATAAAGTAAAAACAAAACAGTCTTAGTTACCTGAGATCCTAATTATGTCATTATTATGCCACATGCTGAAATGTGTTCAACTCATCATGCTTTACAGCATTTGGGAAGCCTGTAGTGGATTTTTATTATGTATATGTTATATTTTTATCAACATGTTATAGCAGGGACCCTGCCATTCAAAACTAAGCTGCTACATTACTAATGATTAATGTAACTATAGCTGAAAAAATGTACAATAACAATAGGAGAGACTATTCATCTCTGAACACCATGGAGTTCATGTAGGCTTTATGATGCACTTACATTATTATATCAACTATCAAGAGACAGCCTCAGGTAACTCTTCATTTAACATAATGTCATTTTTTGCTTCTTCAACACAGCACAATCAACACAGAAAAAGGTAAAGTGAACTAACAGACAGACAGAGCTTTGCTGTCCGTAACACACGCACACACACACACACACACACCGCAAAATGAGCTAACGTTACGCTAAAGGCTAATTCGCCTTCACCTCAAGGACAGCGAGCGAGCTGAGCTGCTATTTGTTTCTAGAACGTCTACAGGCTCATAGTGATGTTACTAGTAGATGACTGGAGGTCTTTATTATAATTTGGGGAGAGTCCGCTGCAATATGCTCACCTGCTAAACACCTATCTGCTCATCACGACGCTGGAGCACTGACTCCATGCGCTCTGAATACGCACTGCTGATTGGCTGTTACCGCTCGTAACCAATCAGATGGTTCTGTGGGTGGGACAATGCTGGGTGCTGCAGAGAGTACTGACAGAGACAGAACTAAGCGGAGCAGCTTTTTAAGACTTAAGCTTAGGCGGCAGCTCTTTGTTGTTAAGGCCACCGCCTTAGCAAAACCCTGGGGAATTTTTCCAGTTAAAAAAAACCCTAGTTTTTTTTTTGTCCTGATTAAGAGGAATGTTTTGACGCTGGAACGGTTGAAGTGGGTTGAAAAATGTGGGAGGAATAGTTGACAGGAAAAGGGTGAAAAAACGGGATTTCTGAGGATTCCTGGATTTTTTTATTAACTGGAAAAAAAATAATAGTTTGAATGTGCAGGGTTAGTGGAATGGTTTGAATCAGTTGAAAAATGTGGAAATGTGAAAAATGGATAATTAATTTTGAATGGGGAAAATGTCCCTCAAAAACTGAGAAATCTACAAAATCAGATAATTTGTCTTTACAATTGTTGAATTTCCAGGAAAAACGGAATTTGGTTTAGAACTTGGGAAAGTGTAGGATGGATCAGTGGAATGTGTTGATGTTGGAATGGTTTGAATAGGTAGAAAACTGTGCGAATTGTGGAAGTTTAAAAAATGTGCAATTCATTTTGAACAAGGAAAATGTCCCTTGAAAACTGGGAATTCTTGCAAAGCCGTAAATTTACACAATTTTGAACGGGCTGAATATTTTGGCGTTGGAACGGTTTGAATCGGATAAAACATAAAGGAGTTGTGGTACTTTGAAAAATGTCCCATACATTTCAAAGGGAATTTCATAGGAAAAGAGGGAATATTTTGAAAATGGAAAAAAATGTGATTGTTCTGAATGTGTTTTAATAATTGGTGTTGGAATTTTTCTAATCCGTTGAGAAATGTCGAAATAGTAACATTTCAATTGAGAATTGGTATTACGGAATTCACGGAGTACCGGGAATTTTTCCAGTCCAAAAAAACTTTGTTTTTTTGTCCTGATTAAGAGGAATGCTTTGACGGTGGAACGGTTGAAGTGGAAGGAGTAGTCGACAGAAAAAAGGGTTTGAAAAACGGGAATTCCTGGAATTTTTTTTAACTTGAAAAAAATATAGTTTGAATATGCAGCTTGAGTGGAATATTTTGAAGGTGGAACGGTTTGAATTGGTTAAAAAATTAGGCAATTGTGGAAATGTGAAAAATTGATAATTTATTTTGAATTGGAAAAATGTCCCTAAAAACTGAGTATTCTAGGAAATCAAGGAATTCCATCCATCCATTTTCTACTGCTTATTCCCTTTTGGGGTCGCTGGCGCCTATCTCAGCTACAATCGGGCGGAAGGCGGCGTACACCCTGGACAAGTCGCCACCTCATCGCAGGGCCAACACAGATAGACAGACAACATTCACACTCACATTCACACACTAGGGCCAATTTAGTGTTGCCAATCAACCTAATCAGGGAATTGTTTATTACAATTGTTGAAAAGGAGCACACAATTCCTGAAAAGGCTGAATATTTTGAAGTTGGAACGGTTTGAATCGGATAAAACTTGTGGGAGTTGCGGTACTTTGAAAAATGTTTCACACATTTCAATGGGAATTTTTGGAAAAGAGGGATTTTTTTTGAAAAATGCAAAAAAAATTGAATTTTCTGAATGAGTTGTTGGTGTTGGAATTTTTCAAATCGGTCGAGAAATTCTGAAGTTGTTAAATTTTTAATTGAGAATGATTTGATGGTGGAACGGTTGAAGTAAATTGAAAAATGTGGAAGGAGTAGTCGACAGAAAATAGGGTGAAAGAAGGGTTAGAAAAAAACGGGAATTCTTGGAATTCCAGGAATTTTTTCTTAACTTAAAAAAAATTATAGTTTGAATATGCAGGATGAGTGGAATATGTTTAAGGTGGAATAGTTTGAAAGTTGAAGCATTTGAATTTCCAGGAAAACCATAATTTGGTTTGGAACTTGAGATAGTGTTAGTTTGAATGTCCAGGATGAGTTGAAGTTGGAATGGTTTAAATCGGCCTAAAAATGTGGACATTTTTGAAGTGTGAAAAATGGATAATTAATTTTGAATGGAGAAAATGTCCCTAAAACTGAGAATTCTAGGAAATCAGGTTTTGGCTTTTTACAATTGTTGAAAAGAAAAAACATTCCTGAAAAGGCTGAATATTTTGAAGTTGGAACGGTTTGACTTGGATAAAACGTGGGAGTTGCGGTACTTTGAAAAAATTCCCATATATTTCAATGAGAATTTGGGGAAAGGAGGAATTTTTTGAAAAATGCCAAAAAATTCAAATTTTCTGAATGAGTTTAAATTGTTGGTGTTGGAATTTTTCAAATCGGTCGAGAAATGTTGAAGACGGAAAATTTTTAATTGAGAAATAGTATTAGGGAATTCCTGGAATAATGGGAATTTTTCCAGTTACAAAAAAAAAGTTTTTTTGTCCTGATTAAGAGGAATGATTTGACAGTGGAACGGTTGAAGTGGAAGGAGTAGTCGACAGAAAAAAGGGTTTGAAGAACGGGAATTCCTTGAATTTTTTTTATCTTGAAAAAAAATATGGTTTGAATGTGCAGGAAGAGTGGAATATTTTGAAGGTGGAGCGGTTTGAATTGGTTGAAAAATGTGGCAATTCTGGAAATGTGAAAAATTGATCAACTATTTTGAATTGGAAAAATGTCCCTAAAAACTGAGTATTCTAGGAAATCAGGGAATTCCATCCATCCATTTTCTACCGCTTATTCCCTTTTGAGGTCACGGGGGGCGCTAGGCACCTATCTGAGCTACAATCGGGCGGAAGGCGGTGCACACCCTGGACAAGTCGCTATCTCATCGCAGGGCCAACACAGATAGACCACACTCCCATTCACACACTATGGCCAATTTAGTGTTGCCAATCAACCTAATCAGGGAATTGTTTATTTCAATTGTTGAAAAGGAGCACACAATTCCCGAAAAGGTTGAATATTTTGAAGTTGGAACGGTTTGAATCGGATAAAATTTGTGGGAGCTGCGGTACTTTGAAAAATGTTCCACACATTTCAATGGGAATTTTTGGAAAAATGGGATTTTTTTGAAAAATGCCAAAAAATTTGAATTTTCTGAATGAGTTGTTGGTGTTGGAATTTTTCAAATCGGTCGAGAAATGCTGAAGTTGTTAAATTTTTAATTGAGAATGATTTGATGGTGGAACGGTTGAAGTAAGTTGAAAAATGTGGAAGGAGTAGTCGACAGAAAATAGGGTGAAAGAAGGGTTAGAAAAAAACGGGAATTCTTGGAATTCCAGGAATTTTTTCTTAACTTAAAAAAAATGATAATTTGAATGTGCAGGATGAGTGGAATATGTTTAAGGTGGAATAGTTTGAAGGTTAAAGCATTTGAATTTCCAGGAAAACCGTAATTTGGTTTGGAACTTGAGAAAGTGTTAGTTTGAATGTCCAGGATGAGTTTAAGTAGGAACGGTTTGAATCGGCCTAAAAATGTGGACATTTTTGAAGTGTGAAAAATGGATAATTCATTTTGAAAGGAGAAAATGTCCCTAAAACTGAGAATTCTAGAAAATCAGGTATTTTATTTTTTTATTTTTTTTTACAATTGTTGAAAAGAAAAAACATTCCTGAAAAGGCTGAATATTTTCAAGTTGGAACGGTTTGACTTGGATAAAACGTGGGAGTTGTGGTACTTTGAAAATTTCCAATATATTTTAATGGGAATTTTGGGAAAGAGGGAATTTTTTGAAAAATGCCAAAAAATTACAATTTTCTGGATGAGTTTAAATTGTTGGTGTTGGAATTTTTCAAATCGGTCGAGAAATGTTGAAGTCGTAAAATTTTTAATTGAGAAATAGTATTACGGAATTCCTGGAATAATGGGAATTTTTCCAGTTAAAAAAAAAAACAAAATGTTTTTTTGTCCTGATTAAGAGGAATGATTTGACGGTGGAACGGTTGAAGTAAGTTGAAAAATGTGGAAGGAGTAGTCGACAGAAAATAGGATGAAAGAAGGGTTAGAAAAAAACGGGAATTCCAGTAATTTTTTCTTAACTTGAAAAAAAAAGATAATTTGAATGTGCAGGAGGATTGGAATGTGTTGACAGTGGAATGGTTTGAATTGGTTGAAAAATGTGGAAATGGTGGAAGTTCAAAAATGGCCAGTTAATTTTGAATGAAAAAATGTCCCGGAAAACCTGGAATTCTGGGAAATCTGGGATTTTTTGGATTTTGTCTAGGGAAAGCCCGCGTTTCTCGAATAGACTGAACAGTTTGAAGTTGGTACGGTTTGAATCGGATGAAAAATGTGGAAGGTAGAGCGTGCCAACATCTGGAGAAGAATGATAAGTCGAAGAATAATAAATAGATACATTTTGGTGTGGAAAACCATATGTGTGAATAGTTGGGACCATTCACATAATAAATACATGAATTTTGGAGGATTCACACAATTAAACAAGTGTTTAGAGTCATTACAATGTTGAGCCTTTAATTTGATTTTGTTTCTTGCAGGCCAACTTGGCCTTGCGAGAGGGTTCAGGCCACTTTTTCCTGAATAGCAGCATTAAAGGGATTGCAGATGTGGCATTCCATGAGGCCCAGAGAACAGCTCAGGTAATGTCTGGAATGAAATATTGTATATTTGACTGTTCTCAGTCATCCACATTGCTTCCAACGATAACATCTCTGCTGGATTCCTTTGTGTCCTCAGGTTGCTCCCCTTCACCCAGGAGAGGTGCAAGTGATGGTTCATGACCTGTGTCTGGCATCCCCGTCAGCAGTCGCAGCCAGCGTCCATGTTTCCGACATTCTGGAGGTGAACCTGAGAGTGGTGGACAAGGTCAGTTTCCAGTCCGGTAATCCCTGGTCTCACTTCCCACTGTGTTATCCGTAACACTCATTCCATACGTGCCTCGCTGACACTCCAGCACCAAGTGTGTTTAGTTTAATTTAGTCTTTATTTGAAGGGACAATGCACAGAAACATTATGCTCATTGACAGATATGTTCTGTACCAGATTATAGCTAAATAGCTCATTTCAAAAAATTAAAGGGATACAAAAATCATGCACTAAAATGATAATATAAAATCATACCGTATCACGTAATCAAATTTTAAAAAAGTCATTAAATGCCCTTTCATGGACACATACTTAATATACAATACAACCACATCTAAATTACATCATCACACAAAGACATGCTCTTGTTCACATCTGTCATCATTTGTAAAAACAACCATGATTTTAACAGACACACCTCACAATTTACAACAAAAATGCGTTCATGCATAAATATAATACACATTAAGTTGATCTGCCAAACATAATGCCCACCTTAGTGACCGTGTGAGCAGTTTTGATTGCTCCAAAGCCACTTTTTAACTTCAGTTGTAAATGAAGAGTAATCTGTTAGACTTTTCAAGTTTGTTGTGAGGTTTGCTCTGGGCTGGGGCTTAACATCCTTGGCTTGGCCCAAAATGGTGACTGTCCTGCAGGCATGTGATTTTTTTTTTTTTTGCTCTATAGTGGGAAGTCTGTCTTTTTTGTCTCTGTAAAAATATACCATACTTTCCGGACCATATGGTGCACCGGATTATAAGGCGCACTGCCGATGAGCGGGTCTATTCAGGTCTATTTTCATACATAAGGCTAGGGCTGGGCGATATGGCCTTTTTTTAATATTTCGATATTTTTAGGCCATGTCACGATACACGATGTATATCTGGATATTTTGGCTAAGTCTTGAATACTTGATGCATATAATCACAGCAGTATGGTGATTCTATGTGTCTACATTAAAACATTCTTGTTCATACTGCATTAATATATGCTCATTTTAAACTTTCATGCAGAGAGGGAAATCAGAACTAAGTCAATTGACCAAAAGTGTATTTATTAAACAGTCATTAAGCAGTGGTACAAACATTCATGTCATTTCAAAACAGAAAGTGCAAGATTGTCAGAGACATTTTTAAACAAGGTACAGAACACCACTACAGTAGTTTAAAACAAAGTGCACTTTTGTGCATGATGTCACACAAGATATTTCAATGACTGCCAATAAAAAATGAGCTGCAAAATAGGAAATCAAATCGCTATGTGGATGGTTACTGCGGACGTTATCTCCTTATGTTCATTATTTTTTCATACGGTGTTGATGTGGAAATGATTGCCTCGGCATTTTGTTGGCGTGGCACCGAATGGAGATGTTGATATGCAGAGTAAGTACTCTTCATTCTCTAGCAGTTGATTTTTCAAATAATGCTACATATTAACAGTAATGCTACTTTTTGTAGCAACGCTTTTGCCCCACACTTGACAAATTACGGTTGTCTGTTCGACATATTCCCACTTGAAGCCAAACCACCGCCAGACAACGGACCCCCTGCTATTTTTCTTGGGAATTAATTCTTCCTTCATTTGTTACCTTGTCCCAGTGTGGCGAGTCAGAGTACTGCTGAGGCATTGAACTGGAAGTTGACAATATATCGCCCCCTACCTTGAGGTAGAAGTACATGCTGCCTCATGGCTTGCCTTTTCCCGTGGCAACAAGCATGTGCCCCCTCGCACTTACACGCTCAATACACACTGTGTGTAGCCATGGAGGCAACGCCTGTGTTTGCCTCACTTCTCGTATGCTGCGTTGTTTTGATCAGGAAACATGGAATTTCCACGATTTCGACCATGAAAATTATCAAAATATACAGGAACCACACCAAAATCCCATAGAAAGCATAAACCAAAAGAGAACTATTATAACTTATTTTATCACTTTGTTTTGGAACATTTCATGGTTAAGCCACCTGGTGGCAGGTGAGCCACTACCACACTTGCCTCCCCTGACAGCACGTCACTGATATATATATATATATATATATATATATATATATATATATATATATATATATATATATATATATATATATAAATATAAATACATAAAATAATAACTTCAAGCGGCAACCTGGCGACCGAAATCGCGGAAGCACAACCAGAATTATTCCGTACATTAGACACACCGGATTATAAGGCGCACCCTCGATTTTTAAGAACATTAAACGATTGTAAGTTCACCTTGTAGTCCGAAAAATATGGTAAACAGATATTTTTGTTTTTTCTTCTTTTTTTCTCACCTACGATGTGTGTTGAAATCTTGATCCGTCTCTTTGCCATACTTGCCAACAACTACAGTTTTCCCGTAATGAGTAAGGTTTTTGATCATCCAGTGGTAAAAACTATGGTTTTCCATTAAAAATTATTAACTTAAAAATCGAAGCTACATAGTGAACCAATTCCAAAGGCAGGGGACACAATATATGGAAAACATCAATGATGATTGGTTGCTTTACGTATAAGAACATCCATGATTGGTTGGTCGGTTTACTATGATGAGTCATGATTGGTTAAGATTAGGGCAGAACATTACGGACAGGCCAATCAGAGGCAAGGGGCGGTATAGCGGCTGTGCCAGTAACTTGAGGGTTCCGGGTTCGATCCCCGCTTCCGCCATCCTAGTCACTGCCGTTGTCTCCTTGGACAATACACTTTACCCACCTTCTCCCAGTGTCACCCACACTGGTTTAAATGTAGCTTGGATATAGAGTTTCACTATGTAAAGCGCTTTGAGTCACTAGAGATAAGCGCTATATAAATATAATACACTTCACTTCACATGCAAGATAGAGCAAGTCATTGAACCAGTAAGGGAAATCACAACAGACATCCCAAATGACAACGAGAGAGTCGGAGAAGAGAAGAGTGGATATTCAAGCAGGGAATTATTTTTATATATTAGATATAAAATATATATTATATATTTAAAAAAAACTAGTGGACGATGGCAAAGGGATTCTCTTCCTTAGATGTTTTTTTTTAGCCATGTAGACCACGTCCATGAAACCCACTATGGATCTTCTTGGCCACATTTGGACAAATGTATGCGTCTGGTTAAAACAACACATTTGTTTCAGTTGTTTAACTTGTAAGCCCACATCAAAACTGCTCTCGACATGGAAAACGTGGAATACACATTTAAGAACACACGTGATAACTTTTGCAACAGTGCAGACCAGAGCTCGGCAAATTAAGGTCCGGGGGTCCGCATGCGGCCTGTTAAGCTTTTCAATCTGGCCCCCTCAGACATTCACCAAAACATTTTTCCGATCTTTAAGATGGAAACCGTAGCTGCCGTTATGATGTGCAGTGATGGTCTCATTCAGTAAAAATGTTTTAAAAACCATTCCGTTTTTTAAGGCGGTCTTTCATTAAGTTTTTGGCATTTAATTAGACCAGTGGTTCTTAAAACCTGGGTTCGATTGAACCCTAGGGGGTTCGGTGAGTCGGCCTCAGGGGTTCGTAGAGGTCAAGACACACCCGACTCATTGTGTAAAAAAAGACTTCTCCCTAATATAAATACCCCCCAAACAATGTTCCCTCTAATTTTCCATCTGATTTGCAGGTGTGTCATTCGTTGTGCGTTCATGCACTGTGTTGGTTTTTTCTTCTTTGAACGAGGTGATGTTCATGCATGGTTCATTTTGTGCACCAGTGAAAAAAACACTGTATTTTTCGGAGTATAAGTCGCTTTGGGGTATAAATCGCACCTGCCGAAAATGCAGAATAAAGAAGGAAAAAAACATAAGTCGCACTGGAGTATAAGTCACATTTTTGGGGGAAATTTATTTGATAAAACCCAACACCAAGAATAGACATTTGAAAGGCAATTCAAAATGAATAAAGAATAGTGAACAACAGGCTGAATAAGTGTACGTTATATGACGCATAAATAACCAACTGAGAAGGTCCCTGATATGTTAACGTAACATATTATGGTAAGAGTCATTCAAATAACTATAACATACAGAACATGCTATACGTTTACCAAACAATTTGTCAATCCTAATTGCTAAATCCGATGAAATCTTATACGTCTAGTCCAGGGGTGTCAAACTCAAATACAGAGTGGGCCAAAATTCAAAACTGAACAAAGCCGCGGGCCAAGGTTGAACAAATTAAACTTTTAATTGGGCCCCAAACAAGTTTTGCAATGAATATTGAACAAGCAAGGCTTAAATAGGGCAGCATGGTGGACAGGGGTTAGTGCATCTGCCGTACAATACGAAGGTCCTGAGTAATCCTGGGTTCAATCCCGGGCTCGGGATCTTTCTGTATGGAGTTTGCATGTCCTCCCCATGACTGCGTGGGTTCCCTCCGGGTACTCGGGCTTACTCCCATGGAACAGGCAGAGCTTATATGACGTAATAGTGCAAAATCAACTGTCAAAAAACTAACGAAAAAACATACGTAATTAAAAAAAATTAATGCCTCTTTTCTATTTGCAGCCTTTTGAGGTAAATATCAACATTAACTTTTTCCGCAGGCTAATAAATTCGAAAATAAAATAGAAATTAGGTGGGCGGGGTTTGGTGGTAGCGGGGGGTGTATATTGTAGCATTCCAGAAGAGTTAGTGCTGCAAGGGGTCCTGAGAATTTGTTCTGTTGTTTATGTTGTGCGGGTGTTCTCCCGAAATGTGTTTTGTCATTCTTGTTTGGTGTGGGTTCACAGTGTGGCGCATATTTGTAAAAATGTTAAAGTTGTTTATACAGCAACCCTCAGTGGGACCTGTATGGCTGTTGACCAAGTATGTGTGTGTGAAAGCCGCATATATTATGTGACTTGGCCAGCACACTGTTTATGTGGAGGAAAAGAGGACGTGACGGCATGTTGTAGAGGACAGTGCCTTTAAGGCACGCTCCCAATATTGTTGTCCGGGTGGAAATCGGGAGAATGGTTGCCCAGGGAGATTTTCGGGAAAGGCACTAAACTTCGGGAGTCTCCCGGGAAAATCGGGAGGGTTGGCAAGTATGAGTATTAGCGGTGAATGTGGTGTTACCGGCGAGCCAGCTCCAATGTTAATTTGATATTGCCTCAAGGGCCAAATGAAATTAAACGGCGGGCCAAATTTGGCCCGCGGCCCAGAGTTCGACACCCATGGTCTAGTCTTTTACGTGAATGAGCTAAATAATATAATTTGATATTTTACGGTAATGTGTTAATAATTTTACACATAAGTCGCTCCTGAGTATAAGTCGCACCCCCGGCCAAACTATGAAATAAACTGTGACTTATATTCCGAAAAATACGGTATATAACTTTGTCTTCAATTTGAATTTTTTGTTTAGTGTTTTTTTTCCACTTAAGAAGTGTTCGGTAAATGCACATATGAAACTGGTGGGGTTCGGTAACTCCAACAAAGTTAAAAACCACTGAATTAGACATTATTGTGGGGACCCCCCAGGCTTATTTTCACTTCAAATCATCACTGGTTTGTCTCATCTACAGGTGGAGATTGGAAAATCAGTCAGATGCTACGTCAGAGTGTTGGATGACCACAAGAGGCCCTTCCCAGCCAGCTATTTCCAGTTCATGAATTTGAAAGTCAAGGCAGCTTCTGAGATAGTTTGGTTAACGTAAGTCCCATGATGCCTCAATACGTTGTCCATGAGAAGCAGTAAAGCGGCATGTGTTGGTTTCTGTAGCCCAGTAGCAGAGTCCACAGAACATGACACCGCAGTGTTCCTGGTGAAAGGTGTTTCTGTGGGCCAGACCACTTTGTCTGCAGTCGTCGTGGATACCACCGGCAGGAAGATTTCATCTGCTCCTCAACAGATTGAGGTATCGTTCATTTGTGAGAGTCATCATGGCCGCTGTCACTTAAACTATCCTTCCCCTGCCAGGTGTTTCCTCCGTTCAAGCTCATCCCCAGGAAAATGACTCTGCTGATCGGCGCAATGATGCAGGTGTGTGTGTGTGGGTGTGTGTGCTAATGATGCTTTTGCTGGCAGCAGTGCTCTACAGTCAGTCTTCCAAGAGGGACCTTTGCCAGAGTTGTTTCTGAAGACTGTGTTGTCCTCTTGAACTGCACTGTTGCTCTCGTTAAAAAGCACTGCCATCTAATCAGGAAGTGATCTAAAGTTGGCTTATAAGAGAGGTTATTGGCACGCCCATATTTGGCATTTTGATGTATATCAAGCCTTTTTAATTGTTTTTTATTGACATTCAACATCAGACATTCCTATCCATTACATCTTATTTGCATACATCATATATCTATTGTCTGCCCTAAATGTCAAAATATTTTTTTGTTTCTATCCCAACGATGCCACCCCTCCCCCCAAAAGAAAAAAAAAAGAGAGAATAACAGCAAAAAACAAAGTAATAATAATAACTAGAATGGAATCAATGAGAGATTGTGCTGACTTTATTGGCTTTGAGGGCCAACAGAAGCCAAATGCGACACATGAACTTCATGAAAGTGACATTTTCTGAGAGAGGACATGTGTGTCAACGTTTTCGCCGAAACACATAACAATGGGATAAAAGATGTGGTCGTGAGGACACGTTGTTCACCAAAAAAAAGCAAATTTTCGGGGTTCCACGCTCTAGTAAATTAGACTGGACGCCATCCGCTTTAATGGAAAAACCCCGATGGTGCTCACCTCCTTTCGATGGCCATCCAGCCAAAACCAAACATTGGATGTCAAAACCAGGGTGAAAGTAGACAAGTTTGTGAACAAAATGAGACGGTAAGCACCGAGCTACGTGAAAGTATGGCTGAGCTACAAGAGGAGGTAATCTCACAGGTTGGAGCCTTTTGCTGGAAAATATTCGCCATCCTAACGGTTGCGTACCTACTCATTGCGATTAGTTTTCGGAATAGCGGCGCTATGGTAACACGAAAAGTTCTGAACTTAAAGTACCCCCATTGGCACTAGTGAGACCTTTCCGACAGCATAACATGTGGGGGTTTTTTGGCCGGTTCGTCACGTAGTAAGTGTAAGAGAAACTTAAATAAATAAATTATAAATGGGTTTTACTTGTATAGCGCTTTTCTACTTTCAAGGTACTCAAAGCGCTTTGACACTACTTCCCCATTCACACACACTGATGGAGGGAGCTGCCATGCAAGGCGCTAACCAGCACCTATCAGGAGCAAGGGTGAAGTGTCTTGCTCAGGATACAACGGACGTGATGAGGTTGGTACTAGGTAGGGATTGAACCAGGGACCCTCGGGTTGCGCACGGCCACTCTTCCACTGCGCCACGCCGTCCCACTTGCGGAACTATAATAAAGTTTGAAGTATGAGCAATGATAATATGGGCTACTTGCATTGCAGCAGGCCCATTATAACAGATAAATACAAAAAAACTATTAAAAAATATAGGAATATAACAGATAATAAATAAATAGAGAAAACTAAACATATAGGGAGTAATCTTTTTTTAAACAGTACAATCACTAATTTGAGAAAATAAAATCAAGCTTATGGGGCGTGACATAACTTACCCAGTTTTCCCAGTATGAAGTACATTTCTCCAATTTATAATTAATATAAGCCGTCATCCTCTCCAGTTTATCAATGTCCATTGTGATTTCCATCGATAGCTTCAAAGTTGGGCTCTCCTCTAATATCCATTTCCTGGTAATGGTCTTTTTACAAGCCACTAGTAGGATATTCATGAAGTGTTTCTCTTTTTTCAGCCAATCCTGAGGTACATGTCCAAAGAACAGTCTTACTTTGAAGGGGCATTTTACATTAGAAATGATCCTGTAGCTCTTGGTATCGGCCATTTTTTATTGTATTTTTTATTTATTTTTACAACGGAACTACAACTACATCAGCAGAAATTATATATACTCACACAATGCCAGTTTAAAATCATAATGATTAATGAAGTAGACCGCTTAGACCAGGGGTAGGGAACCTGTGGCTCTTTTGATGACTGCTCCTGGCTCTCAGATAAATCTTAGCTGACATTGCTTAACAGGGTAAGTAATGAATAATTCCGCTGGTAATCACAGTGTCAACATAACGTTCAAAATACAAAACATTCTTATGCATTTTAATCCATCCATCCGGTTTCCACCGCACCTGTTCAAGAAGTCGCATTAATGGTAAGAAGTATTTTATTTATTGTTGGTTAGCTTCAGAATAACAATGTTATTAAAAAGAATAAGAGACTTATTATACTCTAAAAATGTTGGTCTTACTTAAAAATGCACGCATTTCGTTGTATTCGGTGTTTAAAAAAAATATTATATGTGTTATGGTTTAACAGGGGAAGGTGACGGCAACAGACACTAGAGGAAATATAGCTCTATAGATTTATTATATATATTAACCGTATATATAATAATCAAACAATATAAACATAAACTAAGGAAATGGAGTGTGAACTAGATCCAAGAGTGTGTATGGTGTAAGACAATGTGTAGTATTTAACTGGAGGGTTTTACCATAAATGTTGGGGAGAGCGAAGGAACACGGAAGTCCGTGGGGCAGGCAGATGATCCAGGGCGAGTGAGAGGAGTCGGGAAGAACGTGTCCAAGCGGGAGGTCGAGATCGAAGGGGCAATCCGAGAAACAATAACGACGAGGAATGACGATACGGAGGTCTGCGGTAGGATGACAGGACAATGAAACACGGAAGGGAAAACAGACAGAGAGAGCAGGATTGCTTAAGCAGGACGTGGCTTACTGTACGTGACAGAAGACTATACTCCGGCGAGTGATGGCAGGTTGTCCAGTTTTAAGAAGGCAGCTCCCTCATTACATGCAGGTGTGCTGATTGCTGGTGAACGATTACAGCTGGTGGATGCTGCAGGGCTGAGAGGCGCATGGCGTGTCCCTGGATGTGCGTGCCTGTCGGCGTGTCCTGAGTTGCGCTCACTGGAGCGCACAGATGGATGAGCGCCATTGGCAGGGGTCTGAGCCGTAACAATATGGCTCTCACGGAAATACTTTTAAAAATATTTGGCTTGTATGGCTCTCTCAGCCGAAAAGGTTCCCGACCCCTGGCTTAGACACTAGCCCAATTTTAATAAAGTGACCTTCTTTGGGAATAATTATCTCCAAATATGTTTTGGTATCTGATATTTGCGTTCTTGTGAGAATTCTTCCCCTGGTCGTCTGCAGAACGTCTCTTCTGGTTACCTGTCAAAACCTTCAAAATTTCCCAGTGAATCTAGTCTTTGTCCTTCTATCATGGCCTCTTCCCGGTCTCGTTACGTGTCTTGGCTACTTAATTTCATGTTCCGTGACTCAATCAAAAAACGTGACAGAGATTAATAAGTTACTAGTCCCACCTTTCCAACAAAAAAATTATAAAAAAAACACTTGATGCCATTTTCATATGTCTACTTCCATATAATCAGGTTTATATAACTCCATTCATCGATTTTCAACCGCTTGTCCCTTTAGGGGTTGCGGAGGGTCGCTGGAGCCTATCTTAGCTGCAATCGGGCGGGACGCGGCGTACACCCTGGACAAGTCGCCCCCTCATCGCAGGGTTTATATAACTTTTACTGTAAATTAATATTGCCTCCAAATATCACTTATCGGCCTTTATTTTTTATTTTGTTTATTTGGTCATCAGTTCATTTAAACAGTACACTTCAAGTGCATAGCAGATAAATATATTAAAGTATCGGTTTACATTTCCTGACCAGAAAAATATAGGCTGAAGCTAAAAGCTTATTATGCCTTATACCCTTTCCACGCTCACTTTGTACATGTCAAATAGAGAAAGGAAAAACAAAAACAAAATAAATCTATCATGAGATAAACACAAGAACGGAATTTCGAGTCTCTGTCAAAATCATAGTACTTGATCACATGCATTGTTAAGCATGGGTCCATCGTTTTGATGCCTTCAGTGACAATCTACAATGTAGATCAGGGGTGGGCATTACGTCGATCACAAGCCAGGCATTAAAAAAAAGACGTAAAAATGAGCAATCATCAATCTTCACCAAGACTTCACTTTCGTCAGTTGTTTGACATTCTCGGCACCCGAGGATCTTGTGAGATGACGCTGGCTGCTGCGAGCACGTTATTACGAAAAAAATCACTGACACGACGGACGGAGAGAAACACTTTTGATTTCAACAGACTCTTGGGCCGTACCTGCTGTCAAAACTCTAAAGACCAACTGCACAGTTCCTGTCTTCACCATAAAAGACCTGCTTCATCCTGCCTGTGCTAACAAAATAAGAGACTCAGAAAGCTGGCGTGCACAAGCTAGCAAACTCAGCGACCGTTCCCTCTCCTCGCTCGCCCACACACTCACTGACGTCACTCACCTGCTGTCAACACAGTAAAGGGCCACACACACATATATACTACTCATAACAAAGTGTTTAAAAAGGATTATGCAAGTTGGACAAATAAGATGACAAATCCAACCACTTTCATGTGGTATTGGACAGAAAGGAGGACCTTTTTCTCCATTTTAAAATGCGGACGTTATCAGCACCACTGTCTGATTCCAATCAATGCAAGTCATCAGAATCAAATACACCAACTTATATTCTTGTCTTCATGAAAGAAAGGAATCCATATGTGTTAAACATGCTTATATTATCATTAAACACCATTAACTCGTTAACAAAAATGTCTCTTTCATACATAAATAAATATAAAAAAAAATATGAATGAGGTAGATCTCCTCGACTTGGTCAATTGAAAAGTAGCTTGCCTGCAGAAAAAGTGTGAGCACCCTTGATGTAGATAGTCATGAAAATAAAGAAAACACATTGAATGAGAAGGTGTATCCAAACTTTTGGCCTGTACTGTATATGTATAAAGTATTTAGTAATGTATAGGTATATCTAGCTTGACAACAATAATCTGTTGATCTGTAACTAGTAAACACGAGTCATGTACTGTTGAAAAAGTGTTTTTTTTTTCTTGGCCCTTGTGTCACAGTTGAATTCACTATCATAACTGTACTTGAATAGAACTTGCTGTTCCATTCCAAATGTGC
Organism: Nerophis ophidion; assembly: GCF_033978795.1. NCBI lineage: Eukaryota > Metazoa > Chordata > Actinopteri > Syngnathiformes > Syngnathidae > Nerophis > Nerophis ophidion. The sequence continues at coordinate 18,359,920 of NC_084616.1, read as the reverse complement.
TGTGGGAGTCTCGTTTATCACTTTTCCTTTGCCTCTAGATCACATCAGAGGGTGGCCCTCAGCCCCAGTCCAATATTTTGTTTTCCATCTCCAACGAGGATGTTGCTGGCGTCAGCAGCGTGGGTCACGTCAGGGGTGTGACCCTGGGTAACGTCACTGTGACAGGACTGGTTCAAGCCGTGGACGCTGAAACCGGAAAGCTGGTGGTGGTGTCGAAGGTGAAGGAGGTGACGGAGTGCGGGTGATTGAGTCGGCCTCTTTTAACTTGTCAAATGTGTGTAGGACCAAGTCGATGTTGAGGTTGTGCATTTGACTGCCATTCGAATCAGAGCACCCATCACACGAATCAAGACAGGAGCTCAGGTGCAACTTAGTGTACCAGTAGATTAAATGTCCTGTTCCTGCTGAATGCTGACATTGTCTTCACACTTCTGTAGATGCCCGTATATGTCATGGGTTTGACCAACAGTCAAACACCCTTCACGTTTGGTAATGCTCTGCCTGGACTCACTTTCCACTGGTCCACCAGCAAGAGGGACATCCTGGACCTCCAGCCAAGACACTCTGAGGTTTGTTTGGAAAAGATCTTGGAGTAGATTGATTTCCAATATGTGGTTGCAAACCCTCAGGCTAATGTGGAACTGGGCCCCGAGAACAACTTCGGCATGAGTGTGACTGGAAGGACGAGAGGCCGGACAGGGCTCAAGGTGGTCCTAAAAGTTGTCGACCCTGTCGTCGGCCAATTTGCTGGTAATCTCCCAGAGCTCCGAGATGAGATTCAAATCCAGGTACAGCGCTGAGACTTGTGACGTAATTTCCCGTGTGCTGTGCTAGAATGCTTTCTAAAATAATAATAATAATATTTAAAAAGTGTCTTTTTAAATACTCACACACTTTACATCACAAGTGTCAAACTCAAGGCCTGGGGACCAGATTTGGCCCACGACATCATTTTATCTGACCCGCAAAAAACCTGGAAATTATATGTGTCAATAAAATACTCAATATTATACAACGCTTTCATACTTGCCAACCTTGAGACCTCCGATTTCGGGAGGTGGGGATGGGGCGGGGGGTCAGGGGAGGAGTATGATTCACCAACTCGAGTATTTCATATATATATATATATATATATAAATACAGTATATATGTATGTATGTATGAAATACTTGACTTTCAGTGAATTTTAGCTATATATATTTATTTTATTATATATATAAATAAAAGTTATTTAAAAAGAAATAGTTGAATTTTCGACGGCACCTATCAAATGCACAGTAATAAAAACACAGTTGTTCTACTAACTGTACTGTGTTTGCTGGTTCCTAAAAAACAACAACACTTACCTTTCACTATTTGAGTAACCTTTGTTCTGCCATTTGCGGACTGGCGAGCGATCTCCGAATCCGGAAACATATCATTCACGGATTTGTTGTAGACCTCCGCAAATAAGAACGGGATGTCGCTTCCAGCTATCAGCATGGCCATCTTTGTCTCAGCATAAGTTACACCACCGGGTCTCCATTTGGCGAGGTGGCCCATAATACTGGGTTGTGAACGATGCTGCGCTGCGGACGCTTTGTGCTTCGCTGACCGTTCATGACTGAGTATATCCGTTCGACCACCGTGTTCAATGGAGAAGTCTGTTCTACAAAATTTACAGGCAACATACCCCTTCCCCTTCGAACTCTCCTGGATAAACTGAAATTCTTGTTTCCATTCGTTTTGGAACTTGCAAGCGTATTTCTTCATTTTGCTCGTCGACAGTGTAATATATTGGGTTGGAGTCAATAACCAGGCGAGGTGATGAAGTTACGTCTCTTTACTTTGGGCTTCAGAACAGACTCCCTAATGCATATGTTCCTTGACTCCACTTAAATGTAGAATATATGTAGAATATATTTATATTATTCATATATAATATATATATTATTTATTACTATCATTGTTTATTGTGAGCGAACTGTGGTGCTGAATTTCCCCCAGGGATCAATAAAATACATTCTATTCTATTCTATGTACATTAGATGGCAGTATTGTCCTGTTTAAGAGGGTCACAACATTGCTGAGTCAGGTCCGCATGGGGCTGGAGGGGGCGTGGCCTCCAGCTCCGCCTGAATTTCGGGAGATTTTCGAGTGAAAATTTGTCCTGGGAGGTTTTCAGGAGAGGCGCTGAATTTCGGGAGTTTCCCGGAAAATCCGGGAGGGTTGGCAAGTATGAGCGCTTTAGATCTCATTAATACCACAGAAAAGGCAAACTGTCATTTTTTTGGACACGAGAAAGGCTTAAATGATGTCAAACACGCAGCGTTACGATAACCACGAAGATAAGGTGTTTTGTCTAACACATAGTAATCCGCTGTGGACAGACCAAGCCAAGCAATGCAGGTTTGGTGAGCGGTGCGCGCTCCCGCCAGGGAAATAGATTTTTAGCAGGCTGTCACATTTTGGCACAGCACCGGCAAATACAAACAAAGCAAAACACCGGGAAAAACGATTATTAACAAAAAAACAAGCAAACCGTAGTTTTGACCCGAAGAAGGCAAGATCGGTAAAGAAAAAAAAAAATCCTCCGGAAATGCGCAATATTTCTAATTTCCATGCATAAAAATATACAAACTGTGTTAACGCCAACATTATTACAAGTGATACCTAGAAATTTTAAACAAAACAAAATGTAACAACTAGACAGCACAGATCACTGTAAAGTGTGACAAAATTAATTAAACAAATGTAAATTTATTACCACATGAACACACAAATGTACCAAAATTGCCACCGTATCAATACCCATGTACATGAAAATCGGTACTGTATCGTTCAAATGGGAAAGGTACCCCACCCCCATCTGCTTGAGCTTTTTGGAACATCGAAAGTTGTTGCTTTGTGAAGTGCTAGGACTGCAAATTAAAGATGAGTGCATGTGTCAGACTGCGACGTGAAAGGGAGTAGGTTGGCTAATAACAGTGCCGCGACTATGTTTCTCTTCATCAAGGTCTATGACAAGCTGCACATGCTTAATCCCCAAGTGGAGGCTGGAGAGATACTGATGGCTCCCAACTCGGTCCTCAAACTCCAAACCAACCGGTGAGTTCCACTTGCCTTTCCTGCCAGGTTTATTTTGGATTAACCCAGCCCCGCAATAATCACCTGCTTTGACGTGAATCAGGGACGGCATGGGTGCGGTCTCGTACCGGATGCTGGCTTGCACCGAGCAGCCGGTTAGCGCGCAAGTGGACTCTAAGGGCCTCCTCTCCTCAGGCTCCCTCACTGGCATCTCATCGCTGCTGGTCACCTCACAAGAGTCCTTTGGTGTCAATCAAACTCTCACCATTGCAGTAAAGGTCAGTTTGGGAGGCAGCCTGTCTGGCGTGCTGCTGGATGCAAAAATACCCTGTCAGTCTGCTTATTAGGTTGGAAACTGTACGACAATAGACTGGAACCTGGATTTAACAAGTTCCCTTGTTCTCTTTCCAATTGATTTATTCCTTTTTATTTACAAAACCAAAAACCAGTGAAGTTGGCACGTTGTGTAAATCGTAAATAAAAACAGAATACAATAATTTGCAAATACTTTTCAACCTATATTCAATTAAATACACTGCAAAGACAAGATACTTAATGTTCAAACTGAGAAACTTCTTTTTTTTTTGCAAATATTAGCTAATTTGGAATTTGACACATTTAACATGTTTCAAAAAAGCTGCCACAAGTGGCCAAAAAGACTGAAAAATTCACATCAAACACTTATTTGGAACATCCCACAGATGAACAGGCTATCTGGGAACAGGTGGATGCCATAATTGGGTATAAAAGCAGCTTCCATGAAATGCTCAGTCATTCACAAACAAGGATGGAGGAAGGGTCACCAGTTAGTGAACAAATGTATGAGCAAATTGTCCAACAGTTTAAGAACAACATTTCTTAACCAGCAAGGAATTTAGGGCTTGCCCCATCTACGTTCCATAATATCATCAAAAGATTCCAAGAATCTGGAGAAATCACTGCACGTAAGCGATGATATTACGGACCTTCGATCCCTCAGGCGGTACTGCATCAAAATGCGACATCAGTGTGTAAAAGATATCACCACATGCTCTCAGGAAAATTTCAGAAAACCACTGTCAGTAACTACAGTTTGTCATAACATCTGTAGGTGCAAGTTAAAACTACTATGCAAAGCGAAAGCTATTTATCAACAACACCCAAAAACGCCGCCGGCTTCCCTGGGCCCGAGCTCATCTAAGATGGCCTTATACAAAGTGGAAAAGTGTTCTGTGGTCTGACGAGTCCACATTTCAAATTGTTTTTGGAAACTGTGGACGTTGTGTCCTCCGGAACAAAAAGGAAAAGAACAATCCGGATTGTTATAGGTGCAAAAGCCAGCATCTGTGATGGTATGAAGGTGTATTAGTGCCCAAGGCATGGGTAATTTACACATCTGTGAAGGTACCCTTAATACTGAAAGGTACATACAGGTTTTGGAGCAACATATGTTGTCATCCAAGCACCGTTATCATGGATGCTAATCAAATCCTTGCAAATCATTGTATTCTGTTTTTATTAACAAATTACACAACATGCCAACTTCAATGGTTTTGGGTTTTGTATTATTAACTCTTGAATCAACGTTTGTACAGTGAAACACTTTTTTCACGGAAAACAATGTAAACGCGGATAAAAAGTCCATGTTTTAGTGAAGGTTTGTACACTTTGAACACAATATAAAGTATTATACTGCACTGTGTCAAACAATCATAGCAAGGAAGTGATGGATCAACTTTCTATTTATTAACAAAGGCATGCATGTGACTTTAAATCTTGATCCGTCTCTTTGCCGTACTTGCCAACAACTACGGTTTCCAACGACTGTTTTCCAATAAAAACTATTAACTCAAAAATCAAAGCTACTATGCGAAGCAACTCCACCGGCAGAGGACACAATGTGTAGGAGACATCCGTGATGAGTGGTTGGTTTACATATAAGAAAGTCCAGTCTAATTGCTAACTTTAATTTTCATTGGTGTTTTACAACAAGACAGTAACTGAAATTGTGTCCATTAATTCTACTCTTTTATATTTTGACATTGAATAGTTGAATAATTTTTAAACATAAACAACGTGACCGCAAGATATTTCTTATTTCATGCTATAAATCACAAATGGCTATTCAGATAAAAGAAGTTAGCTAAAAGAATAAACATTGATTGAAATCTTTATGATTTTTTGCATTTGGAGCAGTTAGAAGTGGATAGGGAGTCGAGGAGATGGAAATTGGCTATAAAATCCAAGGCGAAATCCACTAAAGCATAAACCAAAAGGAAAAAGCAAGCTCCTCGGAAATTTGCCAGGAAGGTTCATGTCAGAGCGATCAAAGCAAAAATGCCAAAGTAATGTGTGAATGAAGCAAAGTAATGTGTGAACAATGTCAATAACTACATGAGCCATCTGTGGCTGTGAAGTGAACACTAGTAAGGTTGTAAATACTGTATAGAGTAGGCTAACCCATGTGGTTCCTGTGGGTGTGAGCACAAGTTGTAATCACTGTAGTTACTAAATAGCAGTAAATTAAACAGACGTAGTGATTCATTCGGATGAATTGTTTATGTATTATTCAACTATGTTGATCATTTTTCCATTCTTCAAACACTAAAACATGGTTAAATGGTACTTTTTCTGGCTAATTTTTGCATGTTCAATTGCTGAAAAACCTGCAGATCCTTGACCCTTGGCTTATTTTCAGTCTTTTTCGTTAAGTTCAAATCACATACCTGTTAACAAGCCAAAACAAGCTGAACTGAATCTGCCAACATGCGCACACACAACAAAGTTCATTTGGTGCCCTCACAAACAATCAGAAACTGTAAAAATACTTAAAGGTGAACATTATCACAATTTCATAAGGGTTAAAACCAATAAAATTCAGTTCCCAGTTATTTTATTTTTCAAAAAAATTTTCAAAATTGTACCCGTCCTGGAATATCCCTCAAAAAAGCTTTAAAGTGTTTGATTTTCGCTATTTGCTTAAGCCACTGTCCATTTCCCTGTGACGTCACATAGCGATTCCAATACAAACAATGGCGAATAGCACCGCAAGATATAGCGACATTAGCTCGGATTCAAACTCGGATTTCTGCGGCTTAAGTGATTCAACAGATTACTCATGTATTGAAACAGATGGTTGTAGTATGGAGTCAGATAGCGAAAACGAAATTGAAGAAGAAACCGAATCTATTGAGCGAATAGCTATTGACGCTATTCGGCCATCTTTGCGTTAGCATCGCCGGTAAAATGTGCAGACAAACCGATCAGGACTTTCGCATTGACCCTGAATCAACTTAAATCCGTCGATTGGTAAGTGTTTGTTTCGCATTAAATGTGGGTGGAAGGAAACGCTGGATGTAAATATAGTTTCAAATGTACATACAGGTAGCCTAAATAGCATGTTAGCATCGATTAGCTGGCAGTCATGCCGCAACCAAATATGTCTGATTAGCACATAAGTCAATAACAACAACAACACTCACCTTTGTGATTTTGTTGACTTTATCGTTGGGAATGCATCTGCTTTGAGTGTCGCAGGATATCCAGACATTCTAGCCATCTCTGTCGTAGCATCGCCGGTAAAAACCAAACGGGGGACTTTTGCAACTTAAATCTGTCGATTGGTAAGTGTTTGTTTGGCATTAAATGTGGGTGGAGAGAGGCTAGATGCAAATATAGCTACAAATGTACATACAGCTAGCCTAAATAGCATGTTAGCATCGATTAGCATGCCGTGCTAATCGATGCACATTCTACGTAAATCAACTTGAATCCGTCCCTGATCGTGTTGTTACACCCTCCGACATCACACCGACGATGCATGATGTCTCCAAGGTATCGGAAAACAGTCGAAAAACGGAAAATAACAGAGCTGATTTGACTCGATGCGTCTGATGTGTAGGGAAAAATGGTGTTGAGTACCGATGTGACGTCACGTTCTGACGTCGTCGCTCAGAGAGGCATAAACAGAAAGGTGTTTAATTCGCCAAAATTCACCCATTTAGAGTTCGGAAATCGGTTAAAAGAATATATGGTCTTTTTTCTGCAACATCAAGGTATATATTGACGCTTACGTAGGTCTGGTGATAATGTTCCCCTTTAACTTTAACAACCATATTGCTACAATAAAACATAAAAAAAAGAAATATCTTCTTACATTAACATGGCACGGCAAAGGAGGAGCTGATGTAAAAGGAGTAAACAAAGAGAGGAAGAACAGCTGAACGAGAAGTAGCTCTTCTCTACGCTTTGAAATAAGTCTGCTTTGGCACATTTTACCAGAAAAGTCTGGTCTTGTCACAAAACGTTCTTTTGCGCAAAGCCTGCTTCATCGATGCTTCCATACTTGTGGAGCACCATTTATGTACACCTCGCAAATAGTCTTTTTTTTTTTTTACTCCACAGCTTTTCTCCCAGTCTGTTGTTTATTTGGGACTCATATTGTTGGCAAAATGGGTACAACTTGTGAAAAGTGTAGAAACGGCATACAGGCTGAAGCGCTGAGAAGTGACTCGTACTGCGTGGGAAGTGATGTGGAAGACCAGGCTTCTCCATAAGTGCTGCGCCCTGCTTTTTCCCTGCAGGCGTGACACAAAATGAATGAATGAATATTGGTACACAGACATGGATCACACACACAGGCACATTTGGCTCCATCACAATGTTTGCGATTAGAGGGGTTCCACTGCAGGTTATTGCATTAGGTCTACAGCAATTTGTATTAAAATTATATTTGTGTTTCATTACACTTGTGCAGTACAATGTGTTTATTTGTTCAACCCAAATTCAGTGTCGAGGTGACATTGTCCCCGAGTGCAAAACTACCTTTTTTTATCTTGATCCTCAGGTGGTCCCTGTGTCCTACGTGCGCCTCAGCATCAGTCCGGTTTTGCACACGCAGACCAGGGAGAGCCTTAAAGCCCTCCCCTTGGGCATGGTCCTCACCTTCACTGCTCATTTCCACGGCAGCACTGGGGAGGCGCTGCACAGCTCCAACAGCCATCTCACCTTCTCTACTAACAGGTCAGTCACAACGAGAAATCCACCCCTTATCACCGCTGATATTTGGCATTTTTTCCATATATCTGTATCTGCCTTTTTTGCAGATAAATGGTAAATGTGTTGTACTTGTATAACATTCACCCATTCACACACACATTCACACACTGATGGAGGGAGCTGCCATGCAAGGTGCTAACCAGCACCCATCAGGAGCAAGGGTGAAGTGTCTTGCTCAAAAAAATATAGACATGTTACCAGTATTTACAAACCCTAAAACCAGTGAAGTTGGCACGTTGTGTAAATGGTGAATAAAAACAGAATACAATGATTTGCAAATCCTTTTCAACCTATATTCAATTGAATAGACAGCAAGGACAAGATACTTAACGTTTGTACTGGAACATTTAATTTTTTGCAAATATTAGCTCATTTGGAATTTGATGCCTGCAACATGTTTCAAAAAAGCTGGCACAAGTGGTAAAAAGACTGAGAAAGTTGAGGAATGCTCATCAAACACTTATTTGGAACATCCCACAGGTGAAGAGGCTGATTGGCAACAGGTGGGTACCATGATTGGGTATAAAAGCAGCTTCCATGAAATGCTCAGTCATTCACAAACAAGGATGGGGCGTAGGTCACCACTTTGTGAACAAATGCCTGAGCAAATTGCCCAACAGTTTAATAGCATTTCTCAACCAGCTATTGCACAGAATTTAGGAATTTCTCCATCTACGGTCTGTAATATCATCAAAAGGTTCAGAGAATCTGGAGAAATCACTGCACATAAAAGCGATGATATTTCAGACCTTTGATCTCTCAGGCGGTATTGCACCAAAAAGCGACATCAGTGTGTAAAGGATATCACCACATGGGCTCAAGACCACTTCAGAAAACCACTGTCAGTAACTGCAGTTGGTCGCTACATCTGTAAGTACAATTTAAAACTCTACTATGCACAGTCAAAGCCATTTATCAACAACACCCGGAAACGCCGCTGGCTTTGCTGACTGATGCATAGTGTAAAAATGTTCTGTTGTCTGACGAGTCCACATTTCAAAATGTTTTTGGACACTGTGGACGCCGTCTCCTCCGGACCAAAGAGAAAAAGAACCATCCGGATTGTTATAGGCGCAAAGTTGAAAAGCCAGCATCTGTGATGGTATGGGGGTGTATTAGTGCCCATGGCATGGATAACTTACACATCTGTGAAGGCACCATTAATGCTGAAAGGTACATACAGGTTTTGGAGTAACATATGTTGTCATCCAAGTTAGGATATAATGGACGCCCTTGCTTATTTCAGCAAGACAATGCCAAGACATGTGTTACAACAGTGTGGCTTAATAGTGAAAGAGTGCAGTTACTAGACTGGCCTGCCTGTAGTCAAGACCTGTCTCCCATTGAAAAAGCATAGCGCAATATGAAGCTTAAAAAGTACCACAATGGCGACCTCGGGCTGTTGAACAACATAGGCTGTACATCAAGCAAGAATGGGAAATAATTCCACCTGAAAAGCTTCAAAAATGTGTCTCCTCAGTTCCCAAATGTTTACTGAGTGTTGTTAAAAGGAAAGGCCACAAAACACAGTGGTAAACATGCTCCTGTGCCAACTTTTTGCAATGTGTTGCTGCCATTAAATTCTAAGTTAATGATTATTTACAAAAAAAAAATCAGTTTCTCAGTACGAACATTAAATATCTTGTCTTTGCAGTCCATACAATTAAATATAAGATGAAAAGGATTTGAAAATCATTGTATTCTGTTTTTATTTACGATTTACACAACGTGCCATCTTGACTGGTTTTGGGTTTTGCAAAAACAACACAATTAGTGAACTAGATCCTAATAACCGCTGATCAAGCCCTGCATGGGAAATGTTCTCTTTTCGCTGGAGCCCACTTTTCTATTTATTTAGTTCAATTACCAATAAAAAAGTATTCATATTGTCAATAACTCTCCCCAAATATGTTTTGGCATTTATTTGAGTCCTTGTGAGAATGTGTCTCTGGTCTGCTGGACCGTGTAGTTGGTACAAGATGAATTCCAGCATGAAACTACAGTGCTAGTATTTTATTCAAAAGCTATTAGCAATAAAAACAATATATAAAAGCCAGACTGTTTAACACACAAACAAACCACAGTTGTTTTCTTGCAGTGAAGCCAAAAGACACAGAGGACATGAAAAAATCCACGTGAATATTTCAATGTGTTAGCCTCTGTGTTGTACGTTTGTAGTATGTACCGTTATTTCCGGGTTTATAGTGCTCACCGGTATCTAGGCCACACCCACAACATTTTAGAAAAAAATTAATATTTTTACATATATTAGCCGCTCCTGACCATAAGCCGCAAATTTCTTGCAATTGTACTTTGAGAAACGTTCTTAAACTGTTTGACTTTTTGCTCACGCAGTTGTGGACAAAAGGGGTGTACCTCGCCCCATCTTTTCTTGTGAAAGACTGAGCATTTTTTGGGAAGCTGTTTTTATACCCAATCATGGCAACCACCTGTTCCCAATTAGCCTGCACACATGTGGGATGTTCCAAATAAGTGTATGATGAGCATTCCTCAACTTTATCAGTATTTATTGCCACCTTTCCCATCTTCTTTGTCACTTGTTGCTGGTATCAAATTCTAAAGTTAATGATTATTTGCAAAAAAAAAAAAAAAGTTTATCAGTTTGAACATCAAATATGTTGTCTTTGTAGCATATTCAACTGAATATGGGTTGAAAATGATTTGTAAAGCATCGTATTCTGTTTATATTTACATCTAACACAATTTCCCAACTCACATGGAAACGGGGTTTGTATAATGTATATTCATACCTTGTATGTATGTAAATATACTGTATGAAAAATGTGTATTTTATGTTTGTACTAGGAATGTACATAGAATGTTTTGAGGATGTCTGCTGGTTTGTCAAAAGTATTTTGGGTCACTAATGTATTCATCGGCATGTGGTATTCCCACAAGGCGGTACAATGTAAATATCTGTGCAAGTACTGTGATGGGCCATAAAACTGCTCCTCTGGGTTATAACAATTATCTCTGCTTTATGAAGATGGCACATGAATACCTGAGCACAGTTTAAGTATGACTTGTAATTGACTCGGTTCCTTGTCCTCCAGCTGGCATCACAAGGCGCTCTGTTGCTGCCTTCATTGAATGTTCATGTTGGGATAGTCCATCTTCACCGTCAATTGATGCTATTGCAGTGCACTCACGGTGCTGACAGTCACTTTGAGGGAAAACCAATCCAAATCACAATTCTCTCGAGACAAAAACAATGGACTGTGATTCAATTCTTGTTTGAAATCTCCAAAGAGGCAATTGGTTTTGACAAAAATCTCAACTGAGGGAGTGCTTTGTCCTAACCGAAGCAAGACGCGTCTATCTGAGGAATATCTATTAACTCCAGCACGACACTTTCCTTTCCTATTAATACCGCTCACATCAGTTTTGTCTACTAATGATTTCTTAAGAACACTTCTGTATGTGCATCATTCAGAGTGACTGCAGCTGCCACTGATTTGTTCAGGCTTGACGTTGAGCTTCTCCGCATAATTGTTTCCTGATTTAAGATCAAAGGGGAGATTCTAATCTACATTTAAATGGGTCATATCATGATTATTTGTCTACATTTTAAATACTTCTTTGTGGTATACATTACAAGGTTTATCCTGGCTCAAATTGAGGCAGAGGTGGTACAATCCTGACCATGCGGCAGAATTTCAACGCATTTAAAAAAATGTTTTACAATACATGTAAAGAACACCGTAAAACAGGGGTCTCAAACTCAATGGATGCAGAGTCTGGGTCAGTGTTAATTTTGACAGCAAAGTTTGATTTAGTTTTAGTCATAGTCTTGACTAAAACGTAATTTAGTTTTAGTCATATTTTAGTTATTTAAATTGTTTTAGTTTTAGTCTAGTTTTAGTTGACGAAATATCATAAGATTATAGTCGACGAAAACTACAGTAGATTTAGTCGACTAAAGGGTAATATGTAAACTTTCCCTTCAATTTCGGAAAATCAAAGCAAAACAACGGAAAAATCACCGATACAAGTCGTATTTTGATGAAAATCATGTCTCAAATTTAGTATTTCACGAGTAAGCCGTGTAATAAACGGGATAACTTCGAGTGAGTTGTATGTTGTGGAAAATGCTTACCTCTGTGTGGATTTCGGGGCGATTCGACTTTGAATGTCGCTTCAAGTTGTGTTTTTCCCTGTAATCCTCGCGCTGCATTTCTTACACTGCGTCTTGTTATCTTTGACGTCAAATATAAAATTTCCCCATATGTCCTCTCTCCTCTTCCTCCCCGGCGTTGACATGTTGTCTTCTGCATGTCTCAAACTCAAACTACGTTAACGTAGCTTCCTTACCACGTCGCTCTGATTGGTTCTCTTCCCAACTCCTCCCGCCTCTTCCTAACGAAATGAGTTCCAATTGGATCTCGTCTCTGGTAGACATTTTCTTCTCGTTTTTATTCGTTGACGAATATGTCAATACACCTCGTCATCGTTTTAGTCCACGTAAATTATTTTTTATTTAGTTATTGTCTCGTTTCAGTCAGAAAAAAAAGGTCGTTGACGATAACTATGACGAAAATTTTTCGGCAACCAAATTAACACTGGTCTGGGTGAGGCTGGGACGCAAGAAAAGATTTCTTAAACATTTTTTGCATACTTCTCAGCATGTGTAGTTGTACAATGACCTTTGAAATTGTATCCCTTGTGCACCGTAACTTTCTCTGTGCAAAGAAGACACGTCGGGGTGCCCCTGTGCTCAACAAAGAAATATTGCATTTCCCACTTTTTCCTTTGTCTTTGCTAGTCACAAAGTTTTCTCTTCACCGCAGGCTTTGAAAAAGACATGTTTGGAATTGTGGAATATATTTGTATTTAGCCGACGCACGGAGACTATTGTTATTTCCGCAATGTGTGTCGTTTTGCTTTTCCTCCCTACGGCAAAAAAGTGACGGCTCCCGGAGGGTTATCCAGCGTCATATAGAAATAGAGTGTGAGAAAATGCAAATAAAACAATTTTTTTTAAAAACTCTTTGAAGTGGTCCAGGTTATCCAGGACTGTTATTACTGACGGACAAGGGTCGCGGTGTGACTGCAGCCAGGCACATAAGAAAACCCTCGTCTCCATGGCAACGTATCTGTCGCTTTTACTCATTTGCCGCTTTTCCACTAATGCAGGGGTAGGCAACCCAGAACGTTGAAAGAGCCATTTTGGAGCCAAATAACACAACGCTGTCAAGCGCCATTCATATAAAACTTGCGGGCGGCACTAACATTAAGCTTTCATATTAGGGTGGGGGCCGCAAAATAACGTCTCGCGGGCCGCGTGTTTGAGACCACTGCCGTAAAACGTATTGTCATTTTTATTAATTTCATGGGTAGTTTGCTGTAAAATCATAAGTCAAGCAAATATTTAAGCATTTATTTTTATTTAGACAAAAAATGTTTGGAAAGTATTATAATATACTGAAATATAATGCAATAATGGACACTATTAAAGTTTAAAAGGCTTGAAATTTCAAGCAGAACATATATTTTTGCTGTCAAAATGAAAACAATCCAATACATTTAGTGGGGAAATATTAAGTACTTTGGCACATATCATTTCAAGGTGTTGGCGGGCCAGATCTGGGCCCTGGGCCTTGAGTTTAACACCTGTGGCCTAAGACAGTGGTTCTCAACCTTTTTTTAGTGATGTGGTTCTCAAATGGAGGTATTTTTTTGTGGATATTTTTATATTCAAGTACTCCCTAATCAGAGCAAAGCATTTTCGGTTGGAAAAAAAGAGATTAAGAAGTAAAATACAGCACTTTGTCATCAGTTTCTGATTCATTAAATTGTATAATAGTGCAAAAATATTGTTCATTTGTAGTTGTCTTTCTTGAACTATTTGGAAAAAAATATATATAAAAATAACTAAAAACTTGTTGAAAAATAAACAAGTGATTCAATTATAAATAAATATTTCTACACATAGAAGTAATCATCAACTTAAAGTGCCCTCTTTGGGGATTGTAATAGAGATCCATCTGGATTCATGAACTTAATTCTAAACAATTCTTCACAAAAAAAGAAATCTTTAACATCGATATTTATGGAACATGTCCACAAAAAAATCTAGCTGTCAACACTGAATATTGCATTGTTGCATTTCTTTTCCCAGTTTATGAACTTACATTCATATTTTGTTGAAGTGTTATTCAATAAATATATTTATCAAGGATTTTTGAATTGTTGCTATTTTTAGAATATTTAAAAAAAATCTCAAGTACCCTTTGGCATACCTTCAAGTACCCCCATTTGAGAACCACTGGCCTAAGCGCTTGCATAAGAGAATGATGAGCTCATAGCTTGTGTAGTGGGGCCACTTTTGCTTGAGACACCCATAGATGATTTTGAAGCAGCCTTCATGTGCGCTGTGGACGAAAATGTCCACACGTTGTCACCACCATGAATTATTACATTTTAACTGCCTGTTACGATCATTTTTCTGCTCTGTTTCACCTGGACTCTTGACTTTATTCCTCGCGAGATCTTTTTTTAAAGTAGTGGCTAATATTTTCTGCCATATCTGCAAAGCTAAAAACATAAACATTACTCTGACTTTTTAAACTTAAAAAAGAAAAACATGACATATTTGTCATGCTTTCTTGGGGTAACTCCTTTTAGTTGACCTTGTACCAGTCAATCTGTACCGTCATGAAACTCTACCTAATCCTATGCAAACTTCTAATAAATTCTTCAATCAATCGATCTATTATAATTAGTCAGAATAGGTTGGAAACGAAGCTAACACTACTAGCTGTGTTCCCTTACCAGAGACAAAATGTTCACGGCACAGTCTGGAGTGTTCTGTAGGAGTCCAGTGATCCCTCCGTATCATGCTCCGTATGACAACGTTATGCACCAAGTAGCGGGAAACAACACGATTCGATCTGTTTCTTCTTCGGTAGTTGCTTCAGGTCTTTCCGGTGCACTGCTGTCGATATAGCACCTCTATAGTGGCACAACACTGCAACTGCAGTTAACATACGTAGCTGCCGCAGAGGGACATCAATCGCTCAATCAACACAATCGATCCCTCAGACGACACTGTATCAAAAACCGACATCAATCTCTAAAGGATATCACCACATGGGCTCAGGAACACTTGAGAAAACCACTGTCACTAAATACAATTTGTCGCTACATCTGTAAGTGCAAGTTAAAGCTCTACTATGCAAAGCGAAAGCCATTTATCAACAACATCCAGAAACGCTGCCGGCTTCTCTGGGCCCGAGATCGTCTAAGATGGACTGATTTAAAGTGGAAAGGTGTTCTGTGGTCTGACGAGTCCACATTTCAAATTGTTTCGGAAATACTCAACATCGTGTCATCCAGACCAATGGGGAAGTGAACCATCCAGACTGTTATCAACGGAAAGTTCAAAAGCCAACATCTGTGATGGAATGGGGGTGCATTAGTGCCCAAGGTATGGGTAACTTACACATCTGTGAAGGCACCATTAATGCTGAAAGGTACATACAGGTTTTGGAACAACATCTAAGCGCCGTCTTTTTCATGGACGCCCCTGCTTATTTCAGCAATACAATGCCAAGCCAAATTCAGCACGTGTTACAACAGCGTGGATTCGTAAAAAAAGAGTGCATGTACTTTCCTGGCCCGCCTGCAGTCCAGACCTGTCTCCCATCGAAAATGTGTGGCGCATTATGAAGCGTAAAATACGACAGCGTAGACCCCGGACTGTTGAACGACTGAAGCTCTACATAAAACAAGAATGGGAAAGAATTCCACTTTCAAAGCTTCAACAATTAGTTTCCTCAGTTCCCAAACGTTTATTGAGTGTTGTTAAAAGAAAAGGTGATGTAACACAGTGGTGAACATGCCCTTTCCCAACTACTTTGGCACGTGTTGCAGCCATGAAATTCTAAGTTTATTATTTGCAAAAAAAAAAATAGTGTGTGAGTTTGAACATCAAATATCTTGTCTTTGTAGTGCATCCAACTGCATATGGGTTGAAAAGGATTTGTAAATCATAGTATTCCGTTTGTATTTACATCTAACACAATTTCCCAACTCATATGGAAACGGGGTTTGTAGTACAATTGTTATTAGTGAGAAAATACTTGATTTAAGGTATTTTTGGGTTCATTGAGGTTAGCTAATTTTTCTTGTTTTGGAAAGTCTTGACAAGCCAAATTTTCTTGTTCTATTGGTAGATAGTTTTGCTTAGTTCAAATAAAATACCCCTAATTTGTGTATTTTTTTCTTGTTTTTGAACACTGACATTTTGCAGTGCACTACCGGAATTATGCCGTACATTAGGTTGTTCTAAAGCGCACTGTCGATTTTTGAGGAAATGAAAGGATTTTAAGTGCGCCTTGTGGTCCGAAAAACTTTACAATTTCATATGAGTGCAATAAGAAAAGCTCAGTGTGTTTTAATTTTGATTTTAATCTTCTGATATTTTTTTGGGAGCGCAATAACAAACATATGTTTAATGTATTAGAGGATTTTCTGTTCAAATGAAGCCAATAGTGACATTTGTTCCCTTTATTTTGAAAAGTATCAAAGTAGGAACAGCCATAATCACAAGCTGTGGATCAGGGGTCACCAACGCGGTGCCCGCGGGCACCAGGTAGCCCGTAAGGACCAGAAGAGTCACCCGCTGGCCTGTTCTAAAAATAGCTGAAATAGCAGCACTTACCAGTGAGCTGCCTCTATTTTTTAAATTGTATTTATTTACTAGCAAGCTGGTCTCGCTTTGCTCGACATTTTTAATTCTAAGGGAGACAAAACTCATAGAATTTGAAAATCCAAGAAAATATTTTAAAAACTTTAAATAAATTAATTTATTATTTTACTTTGCCTTTTATAACTTTCAGAAAGACAATTTTAGAGAAAATATACAACCTTAAAAATGATTTTAGGATTTTTAAACACATATACCTTTTTACCTTTTAAATGCCTTCCTCTTCTCTCCTGACAATTTAAATCAATGTTCAAGTATTTTTTTTTTTTTATTGTAAAGAATAATAAATACATTTTAATTTAATTCTTCATTTTAGCTTCTGTTTTTTCGACGAAGAATATTTGTGAAATATTTCTTAAACTTATGATTAAAATTAAAAAAAAATATTCTGGCAAATCTAGAAAATCTGTACAATCAAATTGAAATCTTATTTCAAATTTATTTGAAAAATTTTGTTCTGGAAAATCTAGAAGAAATAATGATTTGTCTTTGTTAGAAATATAGCTTGGTCCAATTCGTTATATATTCTAACAAAGTGCAGATTTGATTTTAACCTATTTAAAACATGTCATCAAAATTCTAAAATTAATCTTAATCAGGATGAATTACTAATGATGTTATTTTTTATTTTTTCCAAAAGATTTGAATCAGTTAGTTTATGTCTTCATATTTTTTGGTTGAATTTAGAATTTTAAAGTGTTGAAATTGAAGATAAACTGTTTCAAAATTTCATTTTAATTTTTTTCTTGTTTTCTCCTCTTTTAAATCGTTCAATGAAGTGTTTTTTTCATCATTTATTCTCTACAAAAAACCTTCCATAAAAGGAAAAAAAATGTACCACGGAATGACAGTGGGGCGGTATAGCTCGGTTGGTAAAGTGGCCGTGCCAGCAACTTGAGGGTTGCAGGTTCCATTCCCGCTTCCGCCATCCTAGTCACTGCCGTTGTGTCCTTGGGCAAGACACTTTATCCACGTGCTCCCAGTGCCACCCACACTGGTTTAAATGTAACTTAGATATTGGGTTTCACTATGTAAAGCGCTTAGAGTCACTAAAGAAAAGCGCTATATAAATATAATTCACTTCACAGACAGAAATACTCATTTTTTTATATATACATAGATTTATTTATTAAAGGTAAATTGAGCAAATTGGCTATTTCTGGCAATTTATTTAAGTGTGTATCAAACTGGTAGCCCTTCGCTTTAATCAGTACCCAAGAAGTAGCTCTTGGTTTCAAAAAGGTTGGTGACCCCTGCTGTGGATTGTTGTCTTGCCAGGGATGACCTTGTGCAGGTGGGCTCTGGACCCGGTAACCACACCTTGATCGTCCGTACCGTCAACGTGGGCCTGACGCTGCTGGCGGTGTGCGATGACGAAAACACAGCCGTGGCAGACTACATCCCGCTTCCCGTGGCGCACGCCATCCATCCCGCAGAGGCCCAGAGGCTGGTGGTGGGCGACGTGGTCTGCTTCGCCACTCAGCTGGTTAGTCAGGAAGGTGAGCGATGCGGCGTCGTGTATGTTTGTTGGTGTACGCTCCTGCACACTTCCACCTGGCGTCTTCTCTGCAGGAGGCCCCGGTGCTTGGAGCTCCTCGGCCAACGGCGTGCTCCAGGTGGACCCCAAAACTGGCGCAGCTGTAGCCAGAGACTCTGGGACGGCGACGGTGTTCTACGAGTTAGCCGGTGTTCTAAAAACCTACACCGAGGTATTCACTGCTCACTTAGCTGCGTGATGACAAATGAGCTTTATTATTTTACTCCCGGCAGCCGTACTTTTGATGAATGAGCCGCGAAAAACTGATTGTGGTCTAATTATGCAAATTCAAGTCCCGCTTGCTTTTGGTCTGACGGTTCTCCGGAGATTGTGATGACTTCTGCCATCACGTCAACGGCGAGCAGTACAGCGAGATGACATCAGGAATAGAGTCGCGGTACAATTGATTGATTGTGTTGAAGTGTGTGCGTGAAGTGAGGGGAAGATGAAGTGGTAGGTTTGTGCTGCTCCATCTTCTGTAGACGTGCACATGAAACGTTGTCGATGTGATGTCTTTGTTGTCATGGCGACACACATGAGACTTCACAAGAATAACAATATGGTATTGTCTGTCAGTGGTGTCCAAGGTGCGGCGCGGGGGCCTATTTCGGCTCACAACTTGTTTTATTGCCCCTCGGCAGAATTTCCGGCCTATAGAGCAGTGGTTCTCAACCTTTTTTCAGTGATGTACCCCTTGTGAATAGTTTTTTAATTCAAGTACCCCCTAATCAGAGAAAAGCATTGTTGGTTGAAAAAAGGAGATAAAGAAATAAAATGCAGCACTATGTCATCAGTTTCTGATTTATTAAATTGTATAACAGTCCAAAATATTGCTCATTTGTAGTGGTCTTTCTTGAACTGTTTGGGAAAAAAAGATATAAAAAAACTTGTTGAAAAATAAACAAGTGATTCAATTATAAATAAATATTTCTACACATCAGTGTTAATATTGACAGCAAAATTTGATTTAGTTTTAGTCATAGTCTTTTGACTAAAATGTAATTTAGTTTTAGTCATAATTTAGTTATTTAAATTGTTTTAGTTTTAGTCTAGTTTTAGTTGACGAAATAGCATAGGATTATAGTCGACAAAAACCACAGTAGATTTAGTCGACTAAAGGGTAATATGTAAACGTTCCCTTCAATTTCTGAAAGTCAGCGGAAAAATCACCAATACAAGTCATATTTTGATGAAAATCATGTCTCAAATTTAGTATTTCACGAGTAAGCCGTGTAATAAACGGGATAACGTCGAGTGAGTTGTATGTTGTGGAAAATGCTTACCTGTGTGTGGATTTCGGGGTGATTGGACCGTAAATGTCGCTTCAAGTTTGTTGTGTTTTTCCCCGTAATCCTCGCGCTGCATTTCTTACACTGCGTCTTGTTATCTTTGACGTCAAATATAAAATTTCCCCATATGTCCTCTCTCCTCTTCCTCCCCGGCGTTGACATGTTGTCTTCTGCATGTCTCAAACGCAAACTACGTTTACGTAACTTCCTTACCACGTCGCTCTGATTGGTTCTCTTCCCAACTCCTCCCGCCTCTTCCTAACCAAATGAGTTCCGATTGGATCTCATCTCTGGCAGACAATTTCGTCTCGTTTTTATTCGTTGACGAATATGTCAATACACCTCGTCATCGTTTTAGTCCACGTAAATTATTTTTTATTTAGTTATTGTCTCGTTTTAGTCAGGAAAAAAAAGGTCGTTGACGATAACTATGACGAAAATTGCTACACATAGAAGTAATCATCAACTTAAAGTGCCCTCTTTCAGGATTGTAATAGAGATCCATCTGGATTCATCAACTTAATTCTACACATTTCTTCACAAAAAAAAAAATCTTTAACATCAATATTTATGGAACATATCCACAAACAAATCTTGCTGTCAACACTGAATATTGCATTGTTGCATTTCTTTTCACAGTTTATGAACTTACATTCATATTTTGTTGAAGTATTATTCAATAAATACCATATTTCCTTGAATTGCCGCAGGGCATATAGTAGATAGATAGATAGATAGATAGTACTTTATTGATTCTTTCAGGAGAGTTCCTTCAGGAAAATTCAAATTCCAGCAGCAGTGTACAGAATTGAGATCAATTTTATAAAAAGTAAATAATGGGGGTTTAAATGGAAACAAAATAGAGGAATATTACAATAACAATAAAAAACAAAAAGCAACAATGGGAATAAAAATATAACAGTAAAATACGAATATAACAAGAGAAAGTAGGCAGTAGTGACCATGTTATGAAAACGTATTGCACTGTTATTGTTTTAGTATTTAGTATGTAGTATGCGCCTGCCTTGAATTACTGCCGGGTCAAACTCGTGTGGCAAAATAATTAGCGCATGCTTACTATTACCGCCAGGTCAAACTCGTGACGTCACGAGTGACACTTCCCCTGTCATCATTTTCAAAATGCAGGAGGCTGATTTAAATACAGGTAATCTGAAATCGCATAAAGGGAAGAATATTAAGAGCTATTCAGTAGGATTTAAGGTCCAACCTTACATCACACTCAAATTTTTACTGCAAGCCTTTGGTAAGTGCCGTAGTGAGAAGAGGTTTTAAAATAATTAGCGCATGCTTACTTTTACCGCATGCCTTTGCTAAGCGCAGGAGTGAGAAGAGGTTTTAAATTAATCAGCGACCCGGCGGCAATTCAATATTTATAACGTATTTTTGAATTGTTGCTACTTTTACAATATTTTTTAAAAATCTCACGTACCCCTTGGCATACCTTCAAGTACCCCCAGGGGTACGCCTACCCCCATTTGAGAACCACTGCTATAGAGCGCACCGGTGTATGAGTCGTGCCCACTGAAGTTTTAACAATATGGTATTGTCTGTCAGGGGTGTCCAAAGTGCGGCGCAGGGGCCAATTTCGGCCCGCAGCTTGATTTATTGGCCCTCGGCGGATTTTCCGGACTATAGAACGCACCGGTGTATTGGCCGCAAATTTTTAAAGAAAATGTTGTTTTCCATATGTTAGCCACATTGGACTACAAAATGCAGTTGTATACGTTGTGAAATTCGTTATTTACACAAAACATTCTGTATATGTTTGTTTACATACCTTAATTCAGGCCCGGGCAATTATTTTTGACTCAGGGGGGCCAAATATAGAGAATAGTGATGTGAATTATATTTATATAGTGCTTTTCTCAAGTGACTCAAAGCGCTTTTACATAGTGAAACCCAATATCTAAGTTACATTTAAACCAGTGTGAGTGGCAGTGGGAGCAGGTGGGTAAAATGTCTTGCCCAAGGACTAAACGGCAGGGACTAGGATGGCGGAAGCGGGAATCGAACCTGGAACCCTCAAGTTGCTGGCACGGCCACTCTACCAACCGAGCTATGCTGCCCCAAATAAAATGTGAATGAAATGTGTTTGGAGGCCGGTATATCTATTTTTACGAACACTAATACAAAACTTCACAATACTGTCTGATTGAATAATGTTATGAGACACCCAGAATGTACATGAAAATAAAGAATGTGGGATTTACAATATTGACTATGAACGATAAAACACTGAATATTGACAACATATGAATGTCACACCCCCTATCGATCGACATATTTCACAATCAAGCGAAACGCATCAAAAATGCAACAAAAACAGCCAAGTAAGATAGCGAAGGGTAAAAAAAAACCTCACCTACAATCTGATACATCACTAAACTTTAGAACTTTGTTGTAATAATGCACTTCTGCGTCTTTCCCTGACACCCGCATTTCAGGCTCTGGAAACACTCCCCACCCACACTGATTGGTGCCTCGTCTGAGCTGCTGTGACGTCGATTACCATTGTAATTAATTAGATTACCATAGTAATTAATTAGATTACCATAGTAACTAGTATATCATGCAAAAACGCAGATTCCAACTATTTAAATACCTTCTATAGTTCAAGACTTACGGTAATTTGAAAACTTCACTGCAGATCATAATGGCAGCGACAGTTTCCATCTTAAAGATCTACAAAAATGATTTGGTAATGTCCGGTGGGCCAGATTGAAAAGAAAGCAACATTTTGCTCAGGTCTGCCCTAATTGTTTCCATACTGTCTTTAACACGGCAGTAAAACGGAAGATCAAACGAAACAGAAGTCCTCGTTATGGACCCACGAGCTGCGCAAACCAGCTCTCCAATCAGCTAAACAGACTGAATAACTCCACGGTGACGTTTTGGTGAATTTACTGAGGAATTTGTGAAAGTGAAACAATACAAAAAGAATGCCATTGTAAGTTAATAATACTAACACAGACACTCGTAAACCTGTTATAATATTGGCTAATGCTAACGGCGCTAGCTTCATTACATCTTGATAGCACGTACGAATATGCGTGAGAACACGCGTACAGACATCACACGGGACGGCATAGCTCGGTTGGTAGAGCGGCCGTGCCAGCAACTTGAGGGTTGCAGGTTCGATTCCCGCTTCCGCCATCCTAGTCACTGCCGTTGTGTCCTTGGGCAAGACACTTTACCCACCTGCTCCCAGTGCCACCCACACTGGTTTAAATGTAACTTAGTTTTTGGGTTTCACTATGTAAAGCGCTTTGAGCCACTAGAGAAAAGCGCTATCTAAATATAATTCACTTCACACGTGGGACGCTTTAGTAAGTAAGAATTGTTTTAATTATATTATAAAACTTACAAACGTTGCTTGGAGTGACATATGAAGAATCCATATGAGTAGAAACGCTGTGGACGACCCAGACAAAACGGCAGTTGTACTTCCGGTTCAAAGCTTTAAATAGCAGGAGTTGACATTCAGGGAGAAAACTCTGTTCAAAAGATGGCGCCTTAGCTTTTGATTGATTGATTGATTGAAACTTTTATTAGTAGATTGCACAGTTCAGTACATATTCCGTACAATTGACCACTAAATGGTAACACCCGAATAAGTTTTTCAACTTGTTTAAGTCGGGGTCCATGTTAATCAATTCATGGTAAAACAGTAACACACCATTTAAGTGTCTTTGATGAAAAAATGTTTGCATTGTGGCCATCAGCAAAGAAAAATCCATAAATTAGCCGCAACGTTCTATAAGCCACAGGATTCAAAGTGTAGGAAAAAAGTAGCGGCTTTTAGTCCGGTATTTATGGTAAATTCCGTTTTATTAAGATAATAGTAATGCTGTCAAAAGATTAATTTTTAAAATTAGATTAATTACACTTTTGAATTAAAGTAATACTAGTAGTACAAACCTGCTTGCATGATTTCATTTAACCTGAACATTTCAGTTAAATTCAGAAAGACCACAACACTTGTTCACAAATGCACTTGTATTTCTAGAATAGATGGAAAGGAAAGGAGCAAAAACACTATGTGAATAATCTGTGTATATACGTGTTTATTGCAATATTTCCTGTGATCGTTTGTCAATTTTAACTCGTTTTTGACAGCCCTGGTTATTAAATTACCCTCATTTTTTTAGTCACCCATAACACAAAGTTAGCCTACAGTTCAGTAAAAACAAGCACACAGAAATGTTGTTTTCATGCCGTGCAAGTAAGTTAGGATTCTGTTCACTGGAAACTTTCCAGTTTGAATCCTAAAATCAAATGTGTGTTTATCTTTCCAGGTGGTGGTGGAGGCGGCTACAAAAACGGTGGCGATGGCGCAGGCCTCACCTGTCAGAATTGGCAAGGAAACCAAGGTTCTGATCACGACCAGAGGACAAGGAAACAACCTCATTGGTACTTAAGTATTTTCACTTTGAGCTTTTAGCAAAAAAAAAACAAAAAACTTTGCAACTTGTGAAGTTTCTATTAAATTTTGGTCCTCTCCCCAAGTACAACATGTAGAAAGTAGAAGTAAAATACCACCACACTTTATTTTTTAGGAAATTTAGAGTAACAGTCACCTGCTCAGGTGAGCAGCTGCTATCAAACACCTGATCATCACATTTAGTGTTGTGGTACTTAATCCGCATAAAGATATCTAAAAAGACTTGACTGTGATAGCTTGAAGCTTCTGTTCATAAAAAAAAAATGTCTCCTTCCACCTCCATGATCTAGTTTAACCTTGATGACTTCCTGTTTGGTTGATAAGTGCTTATTTCAGCGTGTTGTGCCTGCAGGGACCTGCTCCTCTGTCCACACACAAGCTATTGCGCAACTGCAGCCGGAAACTTCCGTCACCTGCCACCTCAGCTTCACCAGCGCTTCTGTTGATTTCCCCGCCAGCAGCGTCATCCACTCCCACACCAGCTTCGACCCCAACATGGGTACGTCCCGTCTGCATTCCCATTCCAGGGTATCTGAAGGGTAATAAAAAGTCTTACATTCAACAGCTTGAATTTAAGGCTTAAAAATGTCTACAATTCTCCTAAAATCTCATGTACGATCTTTAATACATTTATGAAAGGGCTTGCAAATCTATTTACGTTACTTTTATTTAAAACATGCATAAACTTCAGTCTTGCTTTAAATGTTCAAATTTTTTAGGATCCTATAAGTTAACTACAAAACAGAAATTAAGTAGGCTACCTTTGCTTCCCGGTCAGTATTAATTATGCACCACCAAGGTGTGTCGTTACAGCTTGGTATAGCAGCAGAAAAAAATAAACAGAAAAAAACCCAAAACCAGTGAAGTTGGCACGTTGTATAATTCGTAAAAATAAAACAGAATACAATGATTTGCAAATCCTTTTCAACTATATTCAGTTGAATAGACAAGATATTTCATGTTCAAACTGAAAAACTATTTTTTTTTCAAATAATCATTATTTTGGAGATTAAAGGCCTACTGAAATGAGATTTTCTTATTCAAACAGGGATAGCAGGTCCACTCTATGTGTCATACTTGATCATTTCGCGATATTGCCATATTTTTGCTGAAAGGATTTAGTAGAGAACATCGACGATAAAGTTTGCAACTTTTGGTCTCTAATCAAAAAGCCTTGCCTGTACCGGAAGTAGCAGACGATGTGTGCGTGACGTCACCGATGTGAGGGCTCCTCACATTGTTTATAATGTGAGCCACCAGTAAGAGCTATTCGGACCGAGAAAGCGATGATTTCCCCATTAATTTGAGCGAGGATGAAAGATTCGTGGATAAGGAAAGTTAGACTGAAGCGCTTAAAAAAAGAAGAGAAAAGGCGACGGCAGTGGGAGAGTTTCAGATGTAATTAGACACATTTACTAGGATAATTCTGGAAAATCCCTTATCTGCTTATTGTGTTAATAGTATTTTAGTGAGATTATACAGTCATACCTGAAAGTCGGATGGCTGCGGTGAACGCCAGAGTCTCTCAGAGAAGCCAATGGAGGAGCCAAGATCACAGCTGCCTTTTTGAGCTGCAGGATGAGGTTGTGTAATTCACTCAAGTCCCCGGTAAGAGCCGACTTAATATCACAATTTTCCCATCCAAAAACTTGCTGGTTGACGTAGAGAAACATGTTCGCTTGGCTGCTCTGTGTTAAAGCTTCACAACAAACAAAGAAACACCGGCTGTGTTTCGGTGCTAAAGGCAGCTGCAATCCACCGCTTTCCACCAACAGCATTATTCTTTATATTCTCCATTATTAATTGAACAAATTGCAACACAGATGTCCAAAATACTGTGTAATTACGCGATGAAAAGAGACGACTTTTAGCCGTAAGTGGTGCTGGGCTGAAATGTCCCCTCCAACCAATAAGGTCACAAACACCCGTCATCATTCCGCGACGTTTTTAACAGGAAACTCCGCGGGAAATTTAAAATTGTAATTTAGTAAACTAAAAAGGCCGTATTGGCATGTGTTCAATGTTAATATTTCATCATTGATATATAAACTATCAGACTGTGTGGTCGGTAGTAGTAGGTTTCAGTAGGCCTTTAATGGCAGCAGCACACTCAGTAAATGTTTGGGAACTGAGGAGACCAAAGTTTGAAGCTTTTCAGGTGGAATTCTTTCCCATTCTTGCTTGATGTACAACTTAAGTTGTTCAACAGTCCGTTGTGGCATTTTAGGCTTCATAATGCGCCACATATTTTCAACGGTAGACAGGTCTGGGCTACAGGCAGGCCAGTCTAGTACCCGCACTCTTTTACTATGCTGTTGTAACACGTGGCTTGGCATTGTCTTGCTGAAATAAGCAGGGGTGTCCACGATAACGTTGCTTGGATGGCAACATATGTTGCTCCAAAACCTGTATGTACCTTTCAGCATTAATGGTGCCTTCACAGATGTGTAAATTACCCATGGCTTAGGCACTAATACACCCCCATACAAACACAGATGCTGGCTTTTTAACTCTGTGCCTAGAATAATCCGGATGGTTCAATATCAAGGGTTGGAATTGGGGGTTAAATCACTGCTGCTGCTCACTGGTCCCCTCACCTCCCCGGGGGTGATCAAAGGTGATGGGTCAAATGCCGAGAATAATTTCGCCACACCTGGTGTATGTGTGACAATCATTGGCACTTTAACTTTTAACTTAACAATATATTGTTGTGCTTTTTTTCTACCATTGCTGATGTTCTGGTTGTTGTTACATAAACACTTGATATGAAGGACACTGCACTTTTTGCAAGAAAACACTTATGGAAAATCTGAAAAATTATTGTTTTGATGTTTACTAATATTTTTTCCAATTAGTTTACAATACAGAGTTTTCTGGTGTATTCAGTTAAACCATTTTTTCCAATGTGAAAGAGCAGTGAATTAATATTTATACTTACAATTCATTCTGGCCCTCTGATTTTCCTTTGTCTTTGTACTTTTTTGTCAATATAGATATGAAATGGTCTTAAATTATATTTATTATGGTCTTAAAAAGTCTTAAATTGGACTCGTTGAAACCTGCAGAGACCCTGCATTCCTGCAGCAGTGGTTTTATCACACAAGCCTGTGCAAAGTGCGAAATTAAATCTTAACATCTTTTAAAAATATGTAACGACATTCTGGGATGTAATACTAAAAAGCTGTCAAATGATTTTTCATTTGAATTAGAATCGTCACATTTTGTAATTTGGATTAATCATGATTCATCACAGGTGATTACACGCTGGCACAATTTAAGTTTGCGTGAAGGGGAAGATTATCACAATTTCAAAAGGGTTAAAAACAATAAAAATCAGTTCCCAGTGGCTTGTTGTATTTTTTGAAATTTTTTTCAAAATTTTACCGGTCCCTGAATATCCCTAAAAAAAAGCTTTAAAGTGCTTGATTTTCACTATTTGCGATGCGACTATCCATTTCCCTGTGACGTCATACAGTGCTGCCAATGTAAACAAACAATGGCAAATACCACAGCAAGATATAGCGACATTAGCTCGGATTCAGACTCGGATTTCAGCGACTTAAGCGATTTAACAGATTACGCATGTATTGAAACAGATGGTTGGAGTATGAAAGTATTGAAGAAGAAACTGAAGCTATTGAGCGAATAGCTATTGATGCTATTCATAGCCATAGCATGGCCGAATAGCTGCGTTAGCATCGCCGGTAAAATGTGCGGACCAAACGATCAGGACTTTTGCATCTCGTGACACTGGAGCAACTTAAATCCTTCGATTGGTATGTGTTTTTTCGCATTAAATGTGGGTGGAAGTAAATGTAATATAGTTGCGAATGCATCTGCAGGTTATCCATATATCTCTGTGCCATGTCTGCTTTAGCACCGCCGGTAAATAGCATGTTAGCATCGATTAGTGTAGCATGTTAGCATCGATTAGCTGGCAGTCACGCCGCAACCAAATATGTCTGATTAGCACTTAAGTCAACATCAACAAAACTCACCTTTGTGATTTCGTTGAATTTATCGTTGCAAATGCATCTGCAGGATATCCATACATCTCTGTGTCATGTCTGTCATCGCCGGTAAAATGTGGAGACACTCTAGCACATTCAATGGGGGTCTGGCGGCAGACACTTTCGCATCTTTGGGCCAGTGGTGCAACATGAATCCCTCCCTGTTAGTGTTGTTACACCCTCCGACAACACACCGACGAGGCATGATGTCTCCAAAGTTCCAAAAAATAGTCGAAAAAACGGAAAACAACAGAGCTGTGACCCGGTGTTTGTAATGTGTTGAAAATGAAAATGGCGGCTGTATTACCTCGGTGACGTCACGTTCTGACGTCATCGCAAAAAGAGCGATAAACAGAAAGGCGTTTAATTCGCCAAAATTCACCCATTCAGAGTTCAGAAATCGGTTAAAAAAATATATGGTCTTTTTTCTGCACCATCAAGGTATATATTGACGCTTACATAGGTCTGGTGATAATGCTCCCCTTTGATAAAAAACACAAGTGCAATGATGTTGTCAGAATGTCTGCCAGGAAGGTTTCTAAATGTTTCAGTGAATGCATGGCATTTATTTGCACAAAACTTGCTAACAGTTTTCTCTGAAGTACTTTTTGAGAATGTATTTTGGAGTGAAATTTGCCAGCGAAAGCACCAGTCGAGTCTCCCCACGTATTTTTGTATTGACGTATTATTGATCTGATCACTGACAGTATAGCAGGCAAGGTAAAAGACAGAAAATAACAACGTGGTGCACAACATCCAGTCTACCAGCGCTATACATTATTCTTTAGCTGTATAATCACTCCCCATACAGCAATAGATGATATCTGCCTATTACCTGACATCTTCTATGTCAGCTACTTCTCTTTGTTTTTAATGTCTATTTTCTGCTGGATTTACGCTCTGTTTTATGCTGCGGCTGCCACATATACTGTAATATTGTACATGGTAATTGGTATATATTGTATATATGTTATAGACATAATATATCTGTATATATAATATACTGTACACATATTAAGTATATATTGTATATATGTTATAGACATAATATATCTGTATATATAATATACTGTACACATATTAAGTATATATTTGTATATATTCGCATATATGTTATATTTTATATCGCTATAATTAGTCTATTTATACCTGCATTGTCCTTTCCATCCTTACACTTCCCATCCTTGTAACTGAGCTATTGTGTTAAACGATTTCCCTTGTGGATCCTTAAAGTTTGTCTAAGTCTAACAAAATAAAAGCACCTTACACAAGCACAATGTACTCAAAACAAGTGTTGATACCCTTACAAAAAGGATCATGCTTTGACCTAAACTATTGGTCAAAGATGTGGTACACCAACACATACACTTTATTTATCACACAATAAGCTCACCTTATGGTGGTAAAATAAGTGTAAAAGGTAAACAGAATTAAAACATTTTAATACAAAAACTGGATTTTTTTTTTTTTTCATTTTGTTTTAATTTATTTTTGTTCCTATTATTGTTATTTTGTTTATCCAATACTATTTTTTTCTTTTAAGCTATATTTATAGTTGTGTTTTGGTGGTACAATAAATAATCACGTTCTCAAATGAATGAATAATCGTTTTAATTGTGATTCCCCTAAATAATCGTGATTATTATATCTGTCATAATTAAGGGTGTAACGGGACACAAAAACTTCGGTTCGGTACGTACCTCTGTTTAGAGGTCACGGTTCGGTTCATTTTCGGTACAGTAAGAAAACAAAAAAATTAAAAATTTTTGGTTATTTATTTACCAAATTTGTAAACAATGGCTTTATCCTTTTAACATTGGGAACACTATAATATTTCTGCCCACGTTAACATTAAACTGCCTCAAATTGTTGCTCAGATTGAATAAAATTACAAAACTTTTCTTCTTCATATAAAAAGTGCAACATTAAACAGTTTCAAGTCAACTCATCCTGCTTCATTTATCACAGCATTTGGGAAGCTTTTGGTTGATTTTGATTACGTAAATGTTATACTTTTATCAACATGTGATAGCAGGGACCCTGCCATTCAAAGCTTTTCTGTCTGTAAAACACACACACACACACACACCACAAAATGAGCCAACGTTACGCTAAAAGCTAATTAGCCTTCACCTCAAGCCAGAACTGCGAGCGAGTTGAGCAGTTTAAGTTTTTAGAATGTCAACGGGCTCATAGTGATGTTAGTAGTAGTTGACTGGGAGGTGTTTATTATCATTTGGGGAGAGTACTCTGCCTTATGCTCACCTGCTAAACACTATTCTGCTCGACGCTGAAGCATTTACTACATGCGTTCTGAATACGCACTGCTGATTGACTGTTACCGCTATATATGTAACCAATCAGATGGTTGTGTGGGTGGGACAATGCTGGGTGCTTAGGCAGAAGAAGCAAAGCAGCTTGTTAAGACTTTAGCTTAGAAACTCGTTCTGTACACCACCGAACCGAAATGGTTCAATACAAATACACGTACCATTACACCCCTAGTCGTAATAGTGGTATACAGGATGATGGTTCAATTCTCACATGATTAGTGGTTGATACTTGTGAAAACAAGCATTGTTGTGAACAAACAGTATACTTCACATGAGGTGAAGAGGCTTTACAGACCGTAATCAATATCCACGCTGCCCAAAGGGTGTGTTTACCCGCGCCCATAAAGGTGCCAGCGTGATGCATGGAGCTGCACGCTTGTCTTAATTGTGTTTGGGACTTCTCTCTCGTCGCCGGCTTATCCCGGAGGGAAGCCACAACATGTTCAAGGCTGCAACCGCGCCGCTAATTCTGGCCCGGCTCTTAACAGGAGCATGTGACTGCAGATGACCTTTCACCTACAGATTAGAGCAGAGTGGGCGTGGACTCTCACTTGCACTTCTCTTCGTGGGGTTTAGAAACGCTCAAACACTAATTGTGATGCTAGTAGTTGCCAACACAAATAGGTGTGAGGAGCCTCCCCACTACGAGTTGACATAGTAAACGTCACACTCTTACTCGTACTAGCTTCCAGCCAGAGATGGACGGACCTTTTGTTTTTCGAAGCACTGTTGTGGAGGAAGTGTGTGTGACTACAAATAAGTGGATGGTGTTAATTGAATCAAAGAAAGAAATCATCAGAAACACCACAGAGCGTGTAGATAGTTAAGCAGTTGGAGCATAGCACTGCTAATCCAAAGAGGTTTGTTAGGTTTTCAAAAAATTATGCAATTCCTGTGTGTTTATTTTCGTACCTGACGGTTTCAGGAAGGGAACAGTTTTAACCGAAACCGTCAGGTAGGGAAATAAACACACAGGTAAGAGGAACAAGTCGGGTAGCACGGCTATTCTGCACTATACTCAAGCAGAAGGAGTCTAAGGACGTCAAAATAATATCTAATCATTAATCCATGAAACTATGGAGAATCAGCTGGAAATAGATACCTTAGCGGTCCACTCTCTAAGGCACATTATTGTCATATTTCTTTATAAAACTACCGTACTTGTTTGTACTTCATTTTATTGTATTGTTTTCCGCCCAAAAGTACTTTTAAAAGGCCTATTGAATGTTACAAACGTGATGTTTTGACGGCCAAGCATCAGCCAGGGACGTTAAAATAATTTCTAACCATTTATCCATGAAACTATGGAGAAGCAGCTGATAGTAGATACCGTAGAAGTCCACTCTCCAAGGTACATTATTGTCATATTACTTTATAAATCCACTGTACTTGTTTGTAATACATTCTATTGTATTGTTTGCCATAAAAAAGTACTTTTAAAAGGGCTAATAAATGTTACAAATGTGACGTTTTGGGTGCCAAGGACTTTAAAATAATATCTAATCATTTAACCATTAAACTATGGCGAAGCAGCTGGAAGTAGATACCATAGAAGTCCACTCTCCAAGGTACATTTTTTAATACTACTTTATAAAACTACTGTACTTGTTTGTACGACATTTTACTGTATTGTTTTCCGTCCAAAAGTACTTTTAAAAGGCCTATTGAATGTTACAAATGCAATGTTTTGACTGCCAAGCATCAGCCAAGGACGTTAAAATAATATCTAACCATTTATCCATGAAACTATGGAGAAGCTGCTCGTCGTAGATACCGTAGAAGTCCATTCTCCAAGATACATTATTGTCATATTACTTTATAAAACTACTGTAGTTGTTTGTACTACATTCTAATTTATTGTTTTCCGTACAAAAGTACTTTTAAATGGGCTAATAAATGTTACAAATGTGACGTTTTGGCTGCCAAGGACTTTAAAATAATATCTAATCATTTATCCATTAAAATATGGTGAAGCAGCTGGAAATAGATACCATAGAAGTCCCCTCTCCAAGGTACATTATTGTCACACTACTTCATAAAACTACTGTACTTGTTTGTACTACATTCTTTTGTATTATTTTCCATGCAAAAGTATTTTTAAAAAGCCTACTAAATTTTACAAATGTGATGTTTTGGCAGCCAAGCACCAGCCAAGGACGTTAAAATAATATCCAATCATTTATCCATGAAACTATGGAAAAGCCGCTGGTAGTAGATACCGCAGAAGTCCACTCTCCAAGGTACATTATTGTCATATTACTTTATAAATCATCTGTAATTGTTTGTGCTACATTCTATTGTATTGTGTTCCATAAAAAAAGTAATTTTAAAAGGCCTATTAAATGTTACAAACGTGATGTTTTGGCAGCCAAGGACGTTTAGATAATATTTAATCATTTAATCATGAAACTATGGAGAAGCAGCTGGAAGTAGATATCGTAGAAGTCCACTCGCCAAGGTACATTATTGTCATATTACTTTATATTTCACAAGTTGATGATGTGTTCATCCTGCATGGCCACAGGCTTCTACACGTGCTCCATCACCTTGCAGCCAATGGCGGAGCAGCTGAGCAGAGTTCTCAGCATGTCAATGACCAGCCTGCTGGTGAAGGCGGGCCTGGAGGGCAGCGCCTTCTCAGGGGAGCAGATCAGCGCCCGGCTGACCATGGAGTCGGGGCTCTACTCGGATGTGACGGAGCTGCTGCTCTCAAAGCTGCACTCTTCAGCAGAGATCAGCGTGTTTGGTCCCGCTGCTGCGCTGGCAGACGTGAAGGTGAGCGGCAACATTTGCCGTGTTTGGTGCAAAGAGAAAGTCATGCGGTTGCTGTTTCTGTCTCAGCTGGTGTCCAGTTCTCCCATGGTCACTATTCGAGAGGGTGAGGTGCACAGCTCCTTCTCCAAGTACACCATCAGTGCTGTGGACCTCCACACTGCTGGCTCCGCCTCCATTACCATCAGTAGTGCTTCCTCGGGTCAGAGGCTCATCATCCCTGTCACTTTGGCGCACGGGAGCGATCCCAGTGAGAAGACGCAAGGTCAGTGGTCATTTAGGGTTTTGTCATGAGTTATCACAAACTGTCAGATGTTGCTCCTGCTGCCTTTGAGTGACATGCATCAGATATCTCTTCATATTCCTGCAGGAAGCTTTTGTCGTGAAACACGTATTTTTCCTCTTTTTGTTGTTTTATTGTTGCCCTTTTCTTTTTTTAAGAAACAATAATTAATTTTTGAAGTAAGTACAAAAAAGGGTCCTATTAAATATAGGAGGTATAAAAAACAATCCCATCTCTAAACTGTATATATAGATATACATTAAATCCCATTCATCTTAATTATACAGCATATTGTACTCATTATTTCATAGTTTGAATAGAGTTGGTGTGCTTACCGTGCTTACCCAATGTTTATCATACTGTATGTAAACACGTACATTTATATACACACACACATATTTTTTATATATATATGTATATATATACACACACACACATACATACATATTTATATATATATATATATATACACACATATATATATATATATACACACACATACATACATATTTATATAAATATATAATTATGTATATATGTGTGTGTATATATATATATGTGTGTGTGTGTGTATATATATATATATATATGTGTGTGTGTGTATATGTGTATTTATATATATATATACATATGCATGTATATGTACATATATGTCTGTATAGGTATATATACACATATATGTCTATACACATCTATTTGTGTGTATATGTACATATACACATTTATCTGTATGTATGTGTGTATTTATGTATGTATATATTTTTTATGTAGATATATATATATCTATATATGTATGTATGTATATATGTATGCACGTTAATGTATGTGTATGTTAATGTATGTATGTATATATGTGTATGTTAATGAATGTATATGTGTATATACATACAGTAAGTGTATGTATGTATATATGTGTGTGTATATATATATATCATATTTTTACATACATACCTTCACATACATCAGGGTGCACAGAAAAAATATATTATCATTCGAATCACTATTTTTTTTTTCATCCTAACTAAAAAGATTCATAATTTTCAATAATCGATAAAAAAAACATATTTTTCTTAATTATTATTTTTTTCCAAAAGAATACATTTTTATAAAATGTTTTTAGGCCATCTCCATGCAACCGTAATGAGATGTTCTAACCTGTAACCTGTTTTGACAAAGTTGTATTGTGGTTATTATACCAAATATTACATTGTGAGAGTGGTGTTGAATGAAGAATGGTGTTGAATGGATTGTGAATTAAATGGTCACCCAGGAATGGTAATGGATGCATGAATACAATATATAAATACATTCTAGTTACACACTGTCATCAATGCTTACATTACATTAATCTTCTGGATATAACTTATTAAACAAGTCTATCATATCTAACACTGAATGTAGATTTAGTAGGATCATCTGTGTGAGAAATGCACACTTTGCACTTGTTGGCTGCAATGAAAGTGTGAAGTGTTGTTTTGAGAGAGATGGAGACATCGTCATGTCCTCTGCCAGCAGCTGCTGCAACACTTGGTAACTTGGAGGGCGCTCTGCCGCTGGCTGCCTTCAGAAGCTCCTACCAGATGATGCTCTTCACCCTCTTTGCACTGCTGGCCGCCACGGCCATCGTCATCATCGGTAGGTCCCCGCGCCTCCTCCTCTTCTCCAGTCTTGTTTTTGACATGTCGGCCAATCAGATCTCTGGTCTTTGGCTTCAAACAGGAAAAAAGAGGCCTCACTCTTGCGGCACCTTTTATTCACCAGTAACATTAACTGAACACAGTGAGCCCTCCTCTCACTCATTCACAATCTTTTTCTCGGCGGCCAGCAGCTTTACACACAGGAAGTACTGTACGTACAAAGATTATCCGGACACACCAGTAAGAAGTGCCACGAAAAAAAATGAGGACAAAGCCCTTTGTACCATTGTGGGAATATTTCAGCTTCAAATGGGTTGGGCAATATGAGCCCATCAATACGTGATCATGTAGTGACAACCCAAAAACAACTCTACCTTGTTATTTCAACAAGGGAAAAAAAAGACAAATTTTAAGATTTTTAACATTTAAGTAAATGATTCCCTTTTATTTTAATTTTTGTTCATTTATTTATGTTAACTCATAGTTGTTTACCTTCCAAGTACAGTACAATGGTAAACAGTTATACAAAATGGTTACTTGCATTATTGTTATATATTGATTATTAAGACAATATACTATTATTGAGATAATTATATATTATTATTAATGAATATGTTAAGATCATGATGTAGACCTGGGATGTTAAACGTGTTTTCATTGAGGGCCACATTGCCCTTATGGCTGCTCTCCTATAGTGTTTAATCAACTGATTATGTTAACACAATTCGGTACAGATTTGATTTAAATACACATTGATGGATATTGTACTTGCTTTTGAACTCATAAGTCTGGACAAACATTTTATTCTAACAAATATATTGGAAATAAATGTCAATAATACAGGGGTGTCACAACTTTTTCCAACAAGGGCCACATACTAAAAAATCAAACTAACTTAATATATATGTTTAAAGACTAAACATAGTGTCAGTTTGGTGTTAATGGTGTCAAAATGTACTGTTATTATTTATTACACAGTTAAAACAAAAACTGTAAATGCAGAAAAAAACTAGATGAGGCAATTTCTGAAAGAATGCTCCAATGCTGGAGTCGAACTGAAATGCTGACAAAATATAGTATGAATGTTAGAATAGTTTGAATGTTGAAATGTTTTTTTTTTTGAAGAGTTTGAATTTCCAGGTAAAACTGAATTTTCTTTGGAACTTGGGAAAGTGTTAGTTTGAATGTCCAGGATGACTGGAGTGTATTGATGTTGGAACGGTTTGAATAGGTACAAAAAATGTGGGAATTGTGCAACTTGAAAAATTTCCCATTCATTTCAATGGGAACTTCCTGTAAATTCAGAATTTTGGGAAAAGCACGATGAGCTCAATTGGTTAGTGTGGGAATTGTTTAAATCAGTCAAGAAATGTTAAAGAAGTAACCGTTTTTTAATTGAAAATGGTATGATGGAATTTCGTAAAAAACAGGATTTTTTTTAAATTGTTGAAAGAGAGCACACAGGCTGGATATTTTGGAGTTGGAACGGTTTGAATGGGATGAAAAATGTGGAAATTGTGGCACTTTGAAAAATGTCCCATTGATTTCAATGGGACTTTTTTGGAAAATTTTAAAAGATTTGATTGAGTTGGTGTTGGAATTTTTCAAATAGGTCAAGAAATGTTGAAGGAGTAACATTTTTATTTGAGAAATGGTATTAAGGTATTTCGGGAAAACCAGGAATGTTTCCAGTTTGGAAAAAAAACTTAGTTTTTTTTGTCCTGATTAAGAAGAATGATTTGGAACGGTTGAAGTGGGTTGAAAAATGTGGAAGGAGTCGTCGCCAGAAAAAGAGGGTCAAAAAAGGGTTTGAAAAAAAACGGGAATTCCACAAATTTTTTTAACTTTGAAAATGATAGTTTGAATGTCCCGGATGAGGGGAATATGTTGAAGGTGGAATGGTTTGAATCGGTTGAAAAATGTGGAAATTTGAAAAACGGCCAATTCATTTTGAATGTCCCGGAAAACCTGGAGTTCTGGGAAATCTGGACATTTTTTATCTAATTAAAACAGTTCCAACTCTAAAATATTTAGCGTGGTCAAAATGTTATGCTCACTTTCAACAATTTTGAAAAAATTCCCGGATTTCCAAAAATTCCCAGTTTTCAGGGACATTTTCCTCATTCAAAATGAATTCTCCAAATTTCCTGCTTTTCCCGAAATTCCCATTGAAATCAATAGTACATTTCTCAAAGTCCTACAATTCCCACATTTTTCATCTGATTCAAACCGTTCCAACTCTAAAATATTCAGCCTGTTCAAAATGGTGTGGTCTCCTTCAACAGTTAAAAAAATAAATAAAATCCCGGATTTCCAAGAATTCCCAGTTTTCAGGGACATTTTCCCTGTTAAAAATTAATTGTCCATTTTTTAAACTTCAACAATTCGCATATATTTCAACAGATTCGAACCATTCCAACTTCAACATATTCCACTCATCCTGCAAATTCAAACTATCATTGTTCCAAGTTCTAAAAAATTCCAGGAATTCCCAGAATTCCCTTTTTTTTTCAAACCATTTTTGACCTTTTTTCCTGGCGACTATTCCTTCCACATTTTTCAACCCAATTCAACTTTTCCACCTTCCAAACATTCCTCTTAATCAGGACAAAAAAACTAAGTTGTTTTTTGAACTGGGAAAATTTCAGATTTTCACGAAATTCCTGGAATTGCTTAATACCATTTCTCAATTAAAAATTTCAACATTTTTCGACCGCTTTGAAAAATTCCAACACCAACCATTTCAACTGATTCAGAACATTCAAGCCTTTTAACATTTTCCCAAAAATTCCTAGATTTCCATGAAATTCCCATTGAAATCAATAGGACATTTCCCAAAGTTCCACAATCCCCACATTTTTAATCTTATTCAAACCGTTCCAACTCTAAAATATTCAGCCTGTTCAAAGTTGTGTGCTCTCCTTCAAAAATGTACAATAAAAAAAATCCCGGATTTCCAAGATCTCCCAGTTTTCAGGGACATTTTCCTTATTCAAAATCAATTGTCCATTTTTTAAACTTCCACAATTTGCATATTTTTCAACCGATTCAAACCATTCCACCTTCAACATATTCCACTCATCCTGGAAATTCAAACTATCATTGTTCCAAGTTAAAAAAATTCTAGGAATTCCCTTTTTTTCAAACCATTTTTTGACCTTTTTTCCTGGCGACTACTCCTTCCACATTTTCAACCCATTTCAACCTTTCCACCGTCCAAACATTCCTCTTAATCAGGACAAAAAAACAAAGTTTTTTTTTTAACTGGAAAAATTCCAGATTTTCACAAAATTACTGGAATTGCTTAATACCATTTCTCAATTTAAAAATTTCAACATTTTACGACCGCTTTAAAAACTTCCAACACCAACCATTTCAACTCACTCAAAACATTCAAGCCTTTTAAAATTTTCCCATAAATTCCTGCTTTTCCCGAAATTCCCATTGAAATCAATAGTACATTTCTCAAAGTCCGACAATTCCCACATTTTTCATCTGATTCAAACCGTTCCAACTCTAAAATATTCAGCCTGTTCAAAATGGTGTGGTCTCCTTCAACAGTTAAAAAAAAAAAAAAAATCCCGGATTTCCAAGAATTCCCAGTTTTCAGGGACATTTTCCCTGTTCAAAATTAATTGTCAATTTTTTAAACTTCAACAATTCGCATATTTTTCAACAGATTCGAACCATTCCACCTTCAACATATTCCACTCATTCTGCAAATTCGAACCATCCAAGTTTTAAAAAATTCCAGGAATTCCCAGAATTCCCTTTTTTTCAAACTATTTTTGACCTTTTTTCCTGGCGACTATTCCTTCCACATTTTTCAACCCAATTCAACCTTTCCACCTTCCAAACATTCCTCTTAATCAGGACAAAAAAACAAAGTTGTTTTTTGAACTGGGAAAATTCCAGATTTTCACGAAATTCCTGGAATTGCTTAATACCATTTCTCAATTAAAAATTTCAACATTTTTCGACCGCTTTGAAAAATTCCAACACCAAAAAAAAAAAAAATCCCGGATTTCCAAGAATTCCCAGTTTTCAGGGACATTTTCCTTATTCAAAATGAATTGTCCATTTTTTAAACTTCCACAATTTGCATATTTTTCAACCGATTCAAACCATTCCACCTTCAACATATTCCACTCATCCTGGAAATTCAAACTATCATTGTTCCAAGTTAAAAAAAAATCTAGGAATTCCCTTTTTTTCAAACAATTTTTTGACCCTTTTTCCTGGCGACTACTTCTTCCACATTTTTCAACCCACTTCAACCGTTCCACCGGCCAAAGATTCCTCTTAATCAGGACAAAAAACTAAGTAGTTTTTTGAACTGGAAAAATTCCCGGTTTTCACGAAATTCCTGGAATTCCTGAGTACCATTTCTCAATTAAAAATTTCAACATTTCTCGACCGATTTGAATAATTTCAACACCAACCATTTCAACTCATTCAAAACATTCAAGCCTTATAACATTTTCCCAGAAATTCCCAGATTTCCATGAAATTCCCTTTGAAATCAATAGGACATTCCTCAAAATTTCACAATTCCCACATTTTTCATACAATTCAAACCGTTTCAACTCCAAATTATTCAGCTTGTTCAAAATGGTGTGCTCTCCTTCAACAATTTTTTTTTTAATTCCTAGATTTCCAAGAATTCCCAATTTTCAGGGACATTTTCTGCATTCAAAATGAATTGTCCCTTTTTTAAACTTCAACAATTGGCACATTTTTCGACCGATTCAAACCATTCCAACATCAACACATTCCACTCATCCAACTAACACTCCCAAGTTCCAAACCAAATTCCGTTTTTCCTGGAAATACAAACTCTTCAACGTTCAAATTATTCTTACATTCATACTACATTCCGGTCAGCATTTCGGTTTAACTTCAGCATTGGATCATTCACACGCAATTCCTTCAGGAATTGCCTCATCTCATTTCATTCTAATGTTCATCAACTTCATGTTTTACTGACGACGATGCCTGATGGTTTACATCGTGCTAGTCCTTGATGTTCTGTTTTTGTGCGCTCCAGTTCTCCACACCGTCTTTTCCCCCAAGCAACAAACGTACCCGCCCTCTTTCATCCAGAAGACTCCGCCTCCTCTCACAGGTAGGCCATTAAATATCCATCTGTCAATTAGTGACCTAATTAAACAAAAGATAGAGGGGCTCAGGTGGTAGAGCGGCCGTGCCAGCAACTTGAGGGTTCCGGGTTCGATCCCCGCTCCCGCCAGCCGAGTCACTGCCATTGGGTCCTTGGGCAAGACGCTCTGTGTAAAACAAGAACACATTTTTTTTTTTTTTTGTAATGCATTCTAAGTTGTTAAATACTGCATGTAAGAGGTGGCTAATAATGTAGCTAATGGTAGCAATCATAAAGCCTCCCAAAACATCCATAAACATCATTTACTTGCCGTGACCTGAAAATAAAAAATGTATTAGCGATATTGTTATTATAAGCGCTAACACAGAGGAACTACTTTTATTGGCACTGTGACCACAGAGCGCTAACGAGCTCATGCCGCTATATTGACATATTGAGCTGCTGCATGGCCTCTGAGTTGGTGAAAGTGAATTTGAGGTGATAAGTCATGTCTCTCACCTGGATAGTAGAAGGTTGTGGACATAATCTGACAAGTTGGTCAACTTTGACATTCAACTTAGACCTGAGGATGGCCAGAAAAACACTTTTTTTAACCCTTTGTGAGGGTTAAGATGAATTGTTGATGTAAA
Source organism: Nerophis ophidion (assembly GCF_033978795.1). NCBI lineage: Eukaryota > Metazoa > Chordata > Actinopteri > Syngnathiformes > Syngnathidae > Nerophis > Nerophis ophidion. The sequence continues at coordinate 18,319,018 of NC_084616.1, read as the reverse complement.
GGGGAATATATAAACCGCCCATCAGTCTTTATCGCAGTGAGAGCAGACATTGTACAATAAGTGATAGTTTTATTATGTTTGTATATCTTGTTAAGCACTTAGCAATACTGCTACATGACGCTTAATGTTTGACTAAAGCTGCATCTGTTTAGCATGCAGCTTCTAAAACTTGAACATCATCTTCCTTATATTCAGGCTCAAAAATAGAAGTTTCTGGTTCATCATTTGTCCCAAAGTAGTCTTTGTTGTCTCTCATCAAGTCTGCCACGATTAATAGTCTTGTTGAAGAGAAAGTGAGCGTTGTGATGCGTCTCTGAAATTAATACTTAAAATGATGAAAATCTGTCAGTATTACATGTTATTATGAATGTTACTACATTACATATATACTTACAGCATGATGAAAATATGTAAATATTACATATTATGAACGTTACTAGATACTACATATATACCCACAGTATGATGAAAATATGTAAATATTATATTATTATGAATGTTACTATATTACATATATACTTACAGTATGATGAAAATATGTAAATATTACAAGTTATTATGAATGTTACTATATTACACACATACAGTATGATGAAAATGTGTAAATATTACATGTTATTATGAACGTTACTAGATACTACATATATACTTAGTGTAATGAAAATATGTAAATATTACATGTTATTATAACTGTTATTACATTACATATATACTTGCAGTATGATGTAAATATGACACTACATGCCATATATACTTACAGTGTGATGAAAATATGTAAATGTGACATGTTATTATGAATGTTACTATATTACATATATACTTACAGTATGATGAAATAATGTATATAGTACATGTTTTTATGAATGTTACTAGATACTACATATATTCTTACAGTATGATGTAAATATTTCATATTATGAATGTTACTACGGTCCATATATACTTACAGTATGATGAAAATATGTAAATATTACATGTTATTAAGAATGTTACTACATTACATATATACTTACAGTATGATGAAAATATATAAATATTACATGTTATTATGAACGTTACTAGATACTACATATATACTTAGTGTGATGAAAATATGTAGATATTACATGTTGTTATGAATGTTATTACATTACATGTATACTTACAGTATGATGAAAATATGGAAATATTACATATTATGAATGTTACTACATTAAATATATACATTCAGAATGATGAAAATATGTAAATATTACATCTTATTATGAATGTTGTTACATTACATAAATATTTGCAGTATAATGTAAATATTACATATTAATGTTACTACATTGCATATATACTTATAGTATGATGAAAATATGTAAATAGTACATGTTATTATGAATGTTACATATATACTTACAGTATGATGAAAATATGTAAATATTACATGTTATTATGAATGTTACTACATTAAATATATACATTCAGAATGATGAAAATATGTAAATATTACATCTTATTATGAATGTTATTACATTACATATATACTTACAGTATGATGTAAATATTACATATGAATGTTACTTCTTTACATATATACTTACAGTATGATGAAAATATGTAAACATGTTATTATGAATGTTATTACATTACATATATACTTGCAGTATGATGTAAATATGTAAATATTACATATGAATGTTACTTCTTTACATATATACTTACAGTATGATGAAAATATGTAAACATGTTATTATGAATGTTACAATAATACATACATACAGCGTGATGAAAATATGTAAATATTACATATTATGAATGTTACTACATTGCATATATACTTACAGTATGATGAAAATATGTAAATATTACATGTTATGAATGTTACTACATTAGATATATACTTCCGCCATCCTAGTCACCGCCGTTGTGTCCTGGGGCAAGACACTTTACCCACCTGCTCTCAGTGCCACCCACACTGGTTTAAATGTAACTTAGATATTGGGGTTCACTATGTAAAACGCTTTGAGTCACTAGAGAAAAAGCGCTATATAAATATAATTCACTTCACTTCACATGAAAACATCTAAATATGACATGTTATTATGAATGTTACCAGATACTACATATATACTTAGTGTGGATATAAAACCTTGATGGAGGTTTTTGGATGTTTTTAGAACGTTTTATAAGCAGAATAGACTCCATTGTTTGCGGACTTTTGCTAATGTGTATTTACGATTTAGAATGCACACCAAGAAAAAGATAAGTGTTCTTGTCTTCGCCCCCAAAAGTGCAGTTTGACTTTACTAGTGAGGATGGATGTTGTGTAAATAACGTTTATGTATTTGATATTCATTATCTTTGATTGGAATCTCACTCATCCCAGCGTTTTCGTCCCCAGTGTCTCCGGCCAAGAACTCCTTCAACCACTCCGCACCCAGGGGGGATCCCGGCAGCAGCCCTCGTTTTCGTCTTTATTCCCCGGACTACATGTCCTGACCTCCCCTTCATCATCACCTTCATGTTCATCACTGAATGTGCCTCAGAGGGTCAGCATGGACGCTGATCACATGACTGTACAACCTTTGCAAGTATATTTTGGTACACGACTTTTTATGAGTGAATAGTTCTTAGTTTAGCGCTTCAAAGAATTGTTATTGTTTTATTGTGCACCTTGTTTGTTATAGGAGAGAACTTGACTGTAAACACTGTCCACTCAACTCATCATCCTACAAAATGTGCATTTGTGCTTCTTTTAAATGTTTGGGTTTTTTTCGGACATTTTGTCTTTTTGAAGGTTTGAGCCACCAAACGTGCAGCTTGTTTTTATTTCATGAATGTGAACTCGTTGAAGATGTGAAGCTTTTTTCTGTTGCTTTCTCAGAGACCTCGACGACACGACTGTACGCTCGCAACATGGTCGTGTACGCGCTCACGCTTGGCAAATAAAGTGTTTAATTTACTCAAAAATACACACAATTTATTCTATTTTAAAATGAATTCATTTAAAAAAGGTAAACATGCCAGGCTTTGGGCTACTAGGACCTGGCAGCTACACAACAGCTAAGCACACAAGCTAGATATAGGTAATAATCATAGAACAATAAAAGGTGACATCTGTCAATAAAGAGTATCAAATAATTATAGTTGCATATTACTTAAATATAATTCACACTTCACTTACACACATATATGTATGTGTGTGTGTGTGTATGTATATATATATATATATGTATGTATGTATACAAAATGTTTGTCTGTATATATATTTATAGATATAAATATATACATATACACATATTTTTCATTCAAATATAATCACTATGTTCACATTTACCTCATATTTTACTAGAACTAGTACATATTTACTCACATTTTTCATCAAAATTTACTATATATATATATATATATATATATATATATATATATAATATACAAACCCCGTTTCCATATGAGTTGGGAAATTGTGTTAGACGTAAATATAAACAGAAAACAATGATTTGCAAATCATTTTCAACCCATATTCAATTGAATATGCTCCAAAGACAACATATTTGATGTTCAAACTGATAATAAAAAAAATTGTTGCAAATAATCATTAACTTGAGAATTTGATGCCAGCAAAACGTGACAAAATTGGGAAAGGTGGCAATAAATACTGATAAAGTTGAGGAATCCTCATAAAACACCTATTTGGAACATACCACAGGTGTGCAGGCTAATTGGGAACAGGTGGGTGCCATGATTGGGTATAAAAATAGCTTTCAAAAAAATTCTGTCTTTCACAAGAAAGGATGGGGCGAGGTACACCCCTTTGTCCACAACTGCGTGAGCAAATAGTCAAACAGTTTAAGAACAACGTTTCTCAAAGTGCAATTGCAAGAAATTTAGGGATTTCAACATCTACGGTCCATAATATCATCAAAAGGTTCAGAGAATCTGGAGAAATCACTCCACATACGCGGCATGGCCAGAAACCAACATTGAATGATCGTGACAGATGGCACTGTATCAAAACCGACATCAATCTTTAAAGGATATCACCACATGGGCTCAGGAACACTTCAGAAAACCACTGTCAGTAACTACAGTTGGTCGCTACATCTGTAAGTGCAAGTTAAAGCTCTACTATGCAAGGTGAAAGCCATTTATCAACAACATCCAGAAACGCTGCCGGCTTCTCTGGGCCCGAGATCACCTAAGATGGACTGATGCAAAGTGGAAAAGTGTTCTGTGGTCTGATGAGTCCACATTTCAAATTGTTTTTGGAAATATTCGACATTGTATCATCTGGTCCAAAGGGAAAGCGAACCATCCAGACTGTTATTGACGCAAAGTTCAAAAGCCAGCATCTGTGATGGTATGGGGGTGCTTTAGTGCCCAAGGCATGGGTAACTTACACATCTGTGAAGGCACCATTAATGCTGAAAGGTACATACAGGTTTTGGAACAAAATACGCTGCCATCTAAGCGCCATCTTTTTCATGGACGCCCCTGCTTATTTCAGCAAGACAATGCCAAGCCACATTCAGCACTTGTTACAACAGCGTGGCTTCGTGAAAAAAGAGTGCGCATACTTTCCTGGCCCGCCTGCAGTCTAGACCTGTCTCCCATCGAAAATGTGTGGCGCATTATGAAGCGTAAAATACGACAGCGGAGACCCCGCACTGTTGAACGACTGAAGCTCTACATAAAACAAGAATGGGAAAGAATTCCACTTTCAAAGCTTCAACAATTAGTTTCCTCAGTTCCCAAACGTTTGAGTGTTGTTAAAAGAAAAGGTGATGTAACACAGTGGTGAACATGCCCTTTCCCAATTACTTTGGCACGTGTTGCAGCCATGAAATTCTAAGTTAATTATCCATCCATCCATCCATCCATTTTCTACCGCTTATTCCCTTTTGGGGTCGCGGGGGACGCTGGCGCCTATCTCAGCTACAATCGGGCGGAAGGCAGGGTACACCCTGGACAAGTCGCCACCTGATCGCAGGGCCAACACAGATAGACAGACAACGTTCACACTCACACACTAGTGCCAATTTAGTGTTGCCAATCAACCTATCCACAGGTGCATGTCTTTGGAAGTGGGAGGAAGCCGGAGTACCCGGAGGGAACCCACACATTCACGGGGAGAACATGCAAACTCCACGCAGAAAGATCCTGAGCCTGGATTTGAACCCAGGACTGCAGGACCTTCGTATTGTGAGGCAGACGCACTAACCCCTCTGCCACCGTGAAGCCCCTAAGTTAATTATTATTTGCAAAATATGAACTTATATATATATATACACACACACACACACACACCTGGGGATATGTTGATTGGCAACACTAAATTGGCCCTAGTGTGTGAATGTGAGTGTGAATGTTGTCTGTCTATCTGTCTTGGTCCTGCGATAAGGTGGCGACTTGTCCAGGGTGTACACCACCTACCGCCCGAATGCAGCTGAGATAGGCGCCAGCGACCCCAAAAGGGACAAGCGGTAGAAAAATGGATGGATGGATGTACATATATATACACATGCATATATAGGTAAATATATATATATATATACATTATGTATATATACATATATATGTATATATATGTGTATATATATATATGTGTATATATACATATATGTATGTATATATAGTAGTAAATAAGATGAACATGTGAGTATATATGTACTATTTGTTGTAAAATATGAGGTAAATGTGAATATATCTGAATAAAAATGTGTGTATGTATATATAAGTACATTATGATGAACGTGAGTATGTACTATTTGTAGTAAAATATAAAGTAAATGTGAACATAGTCAATATATTTGAATGAAAATGAGTATATGTGTATGTATGGATGTATATATACATTGATATATATATACACATATATAGATATATTGTAGTAAATTATGATGAAAAATGTGAGTATATGTGTACTATTTCCAGTAAAATTTTAGGTAAATGTGAACATGTGAGTATATATGTACTATGTATATATGTACTATTTGTAGTAAAATACAAGGTAAATGTGAACATAGTGAATATATTTGAATGAAAATGTGTGTGTATATATATATATATATATATATATATATATACACACACATATCTCCATCCATCCATTTTGTACCGCATATTCCCTTTGGGGTCGCGGGGTTATCTCAGCTACAATTGGGCGGATGGCGGCGTACACCCTGGACAAGTCGCCACCTCATCACAGGGCCAACACAGATAGACAGACAACATTCACACTCACACTCACACACTAGGGCCAATTTAGTGTTGCCAATCTTTGGAAGCGGGAGGAAGCCGGAGTACCCGGAGGGAACCCACGCATTCTTGGGGAGGACATGCAAACTCCACACAGAAAGATCCCGAGCCCGAGATTGAACCCTGACTACTCAGGACCTGTATGTGTGTGTGTGTATGTATATATACATATATATATATATATATATATGTGTGTGTGTGTGTGTGTGTGTATGTATATATACATATATGTATACACATATGTATATATATATATAGTTGTTAATTATGATGAACATGTGAGTATATGTACTATTGTAGTAAAATATGAGGTAAATGTGAATAATTCTGAATGAAAGTGTGTGTGTGTGTGTGTGTGTATGTATGTATATATATATAAGTACATTATGATGAACTTGCGAGTATGTACTATTAGTAGTAAAATATAAAGTAAATGTGAAGATACTGAATATGTTTGAATGAAAATGTGTATATATATATATATATATATATAGTCAATTATGATGAAAAATGTGAGTATATATGTATTATTTCTCGTAAAATAGGTAAATATGAACAGGTGAGTATATATGTACTATTTGTAGTAAAATATGAGTTAAACGTGAATATATCTGAATGAAAATGTGTGTGTATGTATATATATATAAGTACATTTTGATGAACTTGTATGTACTATTAGTAGTAAAATATAAAGTAAATGTGAACATAATGAATATATTTGAATGAAAATGTGTATCTATGTATATATATATGTATGTATATATGTGTGTATATATACGTATATATATATTAATAAATCATGATGAAAAATGTGAGTATATATGTACTATTTCTAGTAAAATATTAGGTAAATATGAACATGTAAGTATATATGTACTATTTGTAGTAAAATATGAGTTAAATGTGAATATATCTGAATGAAAATGTGTGTGTATGTATATATATATATAAGTACATTATGATGAACTTGTGAGTATGTACTATTAGTAGTAAAATATAAAGTAAATGTTAACATAGTGAATATATTTGAATGAAAATGTGTGTATATGTATGTATATACATGTATATATGTATTGTAGTAAATTATGATGAAACGTGAGTATATATGTACTATTTCTAGTAAAATATTAGGTAAATATGAACATGAGAGTATATATGTACTATTTCTAGTAAAATATTAGGTAAATATGAACATGTAAGTATATATGTACTATTTCTAGTAAAATATGAGTTAAATGTGAATATATCTGAAAGAAAATGTGTGTGTATGTATGTATATATATATATATAAGTACATTATGATTAACTTGTGAGTATTTATGTACTAGCCCTGCGATGAGGTGGCGAATTGTCCAGGGTGTACCCCGCCTTCCGCCCGATTGTAGCTGAGATAGGCGCCAGCGACCCCAAAAGGGAATAAGCGGTAGGAAATGGATGGATGGTATTTATGTACTATTAGTAGTAAAATATAAAGTAAATGTGAACATAGTGAGTATATTTGAATGAAAATGTGTATGTAAGTATATATATATATATATTGTAGTAAATTATGATGAAAAATATGAGTATATATGTACTATTTCTAGTAAAATATTAGGTAAATATGAACAAGTGAAGTGAATTATATTTATATAGCGCTTTTCTCTAGTGACTCAAAGCGCTTTACATTTTAAACCCAATATCTAAGTTACATTTTTTCTTAAACTAGTGTGGGTGGCACTGGGAGTAGCCGGGTAAAGTGTCTTGCCCAAGGACACAACGGCAGTGACTAGGATGGCGGAAGCGGGTATTGAACCTGCAACCCTTAAGCCGCGCTACCAACCGAGCTATATATATATATATATATATATATATATATATATATATATATATATATATATATATATATATATATATATATATATATATATATATATATATATATATATATATATATATATATATATATATATATTGTAGACACAGGGCTTCACGGTGGCAGAGGGGTTAGTGCGTCTGCCTCACAATACGAGAGTGTTGGGTTCAAATCCAGGCTCGGGATCTTTCTGTGTGGAGTTTGCATGTTCTCCCCGTGAATGCGTGGGTTCCCTCCGGGTACTCCGGCTTCCTCCCACCTCCAAAGACATGCACCTGGGGATAGGTTGATTGGCAACACTAAATTGGCCCTAGTGTGTGAATGTGAATGTTGTCTGTCTATCTGTGTTGGCCCTGCGATGATGGAGCGACTTGTCCAGGGTGTACCTCGCCTTCCGCCCGATTGTAGCTGAGATAGGCGCCCGCGACCCCGAAAGGGAATAAGCGGTAGAAAATAGATGGATGGATGGATATATTGTAGAAAATTATGATGAAAAATGTGAGTATATATGTATTATTTCTAGTAAAATATTTGGTAAATATGAACATGTGAGTATATACGTACTATTTGTAGTAAAATATTTGGTAAATATGAACATGTGAGTATATATGTACTATTTGTAGTAAAATATGAGTTAAATGTGAATATATCTGAATGAAAATGTGTGTATGTATGTATGTATATATATATATGTAAGTACATTATGATTAACTTGTGAGTATTTATGTACTATTAGTAGTAAAATATAAAGTAAATGTGAACATAGTGAATATATTTGAATGAAAATGTGTATCTATGTATATATATATGTATATATATATATATATATATGCGTGTGTGTGTGTGTATATATATATATATGGCGCTGGCGCCTATCTCAGCTACAATCGGGCGGAAGGCGGGGTACACCCTGGACAAGTCGCTACCTCATCGCAGGGCCAACACAGATGGACAACATTCACACTCACATTCACACACTAGGGACCATTTAGTCTTGCCAATCAATATATATATATATATATACACACACACATATATACATATAGTAAATTATGATGAAAAATGTGAGTATATATGTGCTATTTCTGGTCAAATATGAGGTAAAAGAGAACATAGTGAATCTACTTGAATGACAATGTGAGTGTTTATAGTAAATAATGAGCATGTGAGTATATATGTACAATGTGCAGTAAAATATGAGGTAAGTGTGAATTTGGGTCAGGTGTAATCTTCATAATGCGATCAGGGCGGGGCCTGCCCTCAGATTCATAAACTTAAGCCCCGCCCACCCGCAGCCGGCGTGTTGACAAAAGTCGGACATGATGTTTTGCTCATGTCAGCTTCCGGTGTGCAGGATAGTGGAGCCGCGCTAAATCCCCGGGTCACGTGACTTCTCCTCGACGCTCCGCACGTTCGCCCCAAGCCGCTTTTTTTCCGCGCGGCGTGCCCACGTCGCGCACCACCGGGAGGAGGAATGGCGCGGCGTAGAAGGCGCGGGGTGTCCGCCTGAAGCTCGCGGGGGGGTGAAGAAGAAGCGGCTTTTTTCCCCGCGGCGGCACGCCATGGACAGCCCGGGCGGCGAGAAGGCGCCGCGGGCTGCGGATTATTTGCAGAAGATCATCGACACGCAGCAGGACTTGTTGGAGCAGCAGAAGCGGCACATCGAGCACCTCCAGCGGCAAGTCCGCGACCTGAGCTCGCAGCACGTCAGCCTGAAGGAGCGCTTCCAGCGGCACCTCGGCAGCTGCCGCCTGCTGCAAGGCGCCGAGCCCGGGCACCTGCTGGCCGCCATCCGCGAACACCGCTCCCCCGACAGGTAAGTCACGCCGACCCCACTTTCGGTCACCCGCCGCGTCTCCAACTTCACTATTTTTTTTTTTTTTTAGCACTTGATGATGGGACTGCACCCTGACCCAAGTGGAATTCAGTTTGTGTCGCAAAATCTCGCGATAACAACGCATTTTATGAGATGTCGAAACATTTCAAAGGGGTCTCAAACACGTTATTTTAATATGAAAAGTTAATGAGGTCAATACGAAAGGCGCGTTACAACGTTTTATTTGTATACCTTCGATTTTCCCAGGATTTTTTCCCAATTTTCAGTGTCCCTCCAGGCGTAATTCTCCCGAATTTTACCCGTACAACATTATTATGGTGGTACCGTGGAGGCCCTGCCTTGAAAGACCTCTACAACCTGTACAAACTGCGTACCAGCCCAGCCACAGTAGACACCTACTCAGAGATCGGTAGGTCGTGAGTTCAAATCCCGGCCAAAGACTATAAAAATGGGACCCATTACCTCCCTGCTTGTTACTCAGCATTAAGGGTTGGAATTGGGGGTTAAATCACCATGGCGGTTGGTAGAGTGGCCGTGCCAGCAACTTGAGGGTTTCAGGTTCGATTCCCGCTTGTGCCATCCTAGTCACTGCCGATGTGTCCTTGGGCAAGACACTTTACCCACCTGCTCCCAGTGCCACCCACACTGGTTTAAATGTAACTTAGATATTGGGTTTCACTATGTAAAGCACTTTGAGTCACTTGAAAAAAGTGCTATATAAATATAATTCACTTCACTTCACCATAAATGATTCCCGGGCGTGGCACCTCTGCTGCTCACTGCTCCCCTCAAGGGTGATGGGTCAAATGCAGGGAATAATTTTGCCACATCTAGTATGTGTGTGACAATCATTGGTACTTGAACTTTAACTTTAATAAGCGACTGCAAGACATAGTTGATCAACAGCCACACAGGTCACACTGAGGGTGGCCGTATAAACAACTTGGACACTCTTGCAAATATGCGCCACACTGTGAACCCACACCAAGCAAGAATGACAAACACATTTTGGGAGAATATGAATATGGATGGAAGGAAGCGTGTTTAGTCGGAGATAAGCAAGTGGTAGAATGTGGATGGATGGTAAGATATGAATGGATAGTACAAACCCCGTTTCCATATGAGTTGGGAAATTGTGTTAGATGTAAATATAAACAGAATACAATGATTTGCAAATCATTTTCAACCTATATTCAATTTAATGCACTACAAAGACAACATATTTGATGTTCAATCTCATAAACCATTAACTTAGAATTTCATGGCTGCAACACGTGCCAAAGTAGTTGGGAAAGGGCATGTTCACCACTGTGTTACGTCACCTTTTCTTTTGACAACACTCAATAAATGTTTGGGAACTGAGGAAACTAATTGTTGAAGCTTTGAAAGTGGAATTCTTTCCCATTCTTGTTTTATGTAGAGCTTCAGTCGTTCAACAGTCCGGGGTCTCCGCTGTCGTATTTTACGCTTCATAATGTTCCACACATTTTCGATGGGAGATAGGTCTGGACTGCAGGCGGGCCAGGAAAGTAGTCAACCTCTTTTTTTACGAAGCCACACTGTTGTAACACGTGGCTTGACATTGTCTTGCTGAAATAAGCAGGGGCGTCCATGATAACGTTACTTGGATGGCAACATAGGTTGCTCCAAAACCTGTATGTACCTTTCAGCATTAATGGTGCCTTCACAGATGTGTAAGTTACCCATGCCTTGGGCACTAATACACCCCCATACCATCACAGATGCTGGCTTTTGAACTTTGCACCTATAACAATCCGGATGGTTATTTTCCTCTTTGTTCCTGTGGACACCACATCCTCTGTTTCCATATATAATTTGAAATGTGGACTCGTCAGACCACAGAACACTTTTCCACTTTGCATCAGTCCATCTTAGGTGAGCTCAGGCCCAGAGATGCCGGCGGCGTTTCTGGATGTTGTTGATAAATGGCTTTGGCTTTGCATAGCAGAGTTTTAACTTGCACTTACAGATGTAGCGACCAACTGTAGTTACTTGACAGTGGTTTTATGAAGTGTTCCTGAGCCCATGTGGTGATATCCTTTACACACTGATGTCGGTTTTTGATGCAGTGCCGCCTGAGGGACCAAAAGTCCGTAATATCATCGCTTACGTGCAGTGATTTCTCCAGATTCTCTGAACTTTTTGATGATTTCACGGACCGTAGATGGTAAAATCCCTAAATTCCTTGCAATAGCTCGTTGAGAAATGTTGTTCTAAAACTGTTTCGACAATTTGCTTACAAATTGGTGACCCTCGCCCCATCCTTGTTTGTGAATTACTTAGCATTTTATGGAAGCTGCTTTTATACCCAATCATGGCACCCACCTGTTCCCAATTAGGGATGTTCCAAATAAGTGTTTGATGAGCATTCCTGAACTTTATCTGTATTTATTGCCACCTTTCCCAACTTCTTTGTCACGTGTTGCTGGCATCAAATTCTAAAGTTAATGATTATTTGCACAAAAAATAAAATGTGTATCAGTTTGAACATCAAATATGTTGTCTTTGTAGCATATTCAACTGAATATGGGTTGAAAATGATTTGCAAATCATTGTATTCTGTTTATATTTACATCTAACACAATTTCCCAAGGGTTTGTAGATCAGCAAGTGGACTTGTGGAGTTTCTGACATTTACTTTCTCCCAAATTTCACCCGGACAACAATAATGGGGGCGTGCCTCTAAATCAGTGCCTTTAGCGTTCCCTACAACCTGTCATCACGTCCGCTTTTCCTCCATACAAACAGCGTTCCGGCCCAGTCACATTAATATTTGCGGGCTTTTACACACGCACAAGTGAATGCAAGGCATACTTGGTCAACAGCCATATAGGTCACACCGAGCGTCGCCGTATAAACACAACTTTAACACTAATACAAATATCCGTCACACTGTGAACCCACACCAAACAAGATTGAGAAACACATTTCGGGAGAACATCCACACCGTAACACAACATAAACACAATGGAACTCTGAGGTCCGAGAGCCAGTTCCAGCTCGTGGTGCCCAAGACCAGACTTAAGACCAGGGGAGACAGGGCCTTTTCTGTGGTCGGCCCTAAGCTCTGGAACACTCTGCCCCTCCATGTTCAAACTGCTTCCACAGTGGAGTGTTTTAAGTCTCGTCTTAAGACCCACTTTTATTCTTTGGCTTTTAACACTACGTGAGTTGTGTGGTCCTCTGTCCTCTGTTGTCCTCTGTGTTTTTTTATACACTTTGATTTCTATTTTACTGTTTTAATTGATTTTACCCTTTAAAATAGTTTTTAATCATATTTGTTTTTATATTGTTTTTATTGGTTTTATATTTATTTATTTTTTGTTTTTATTCAGTCATTGGTGGAGCATAATATATATATATATATACTTTTTTTTAAATTTAATTTTATTTATTTATTTTTTTACAATTGTTTTTAACATTGCTGTGCAGCACTTTGGAAACGTTATTGTTGTTTAAATGTGCTATATAAATAAAGTGGATTGGATTGGATTGGAACAAACACCCAGGAACCCTTGCAGCACTAACTCCAGGTATCTGGCTTGGGCACATCACATTAGATCAGTGTCAGGCCTGATTGGCTGATTTATTAATTATTTTATTTTCAAATTTAATAGCCTGTGAAAAAAGTTAATTTTGATATTTTCCTCAGAAGTCATGCAAATAGAAAAGAGGCATTACATTTTTTATTTAAATTGTATTTAATATACCAATGATGGTTTTCCGTTTGTTTGTTTTTTGCACTATTAAAATATGTGTTGTAGCAAATTAGTGTAGCAAAATGAGCAGTAATCAACGTTTTATTGGTGCACATTCTCTTGCTACTTCAAGGCTTGAATGTCTGATTTATTCATTATTATTTTATTTTCAAATTTAATATTAGCCTGTGGGAAAAAATATATATATTTTGATATTTACCTCAGAACGCTGCAAGTAGAAAATAGGCATTCCATTTTTATTCAAATTTTATCTGATATGCCATTGATATTTTTTTATTATTGTTATTTGAAACTGGATTTTACTAGTGTTTGAATGTGAGTGTGAATGTTGTCTGTCTATCTGTGTTGGCCCTGCGATGAGGTGGCGACTTGTCCAGGGTGTACCCCGCCTTCCGCCCGATTGTAGCTGAGATAGGCGCCAGCGCCCCCCCGCAATCCCAAAAGGGAATACGCGGTAGAAAATGGATGGATGGATGGAAACTGGATTTTACATGTCATATAAAGTTATATATGCCTTGCTTGCTCAATATTCACGGCAAACTTACTTGGGTCCTATTAAAAGGTTCATTTGTTCAACTTTGGCCCGCGGCATTGTTCAGTTTTAAATTTTGTCCCACTCTGTATTTGAGTTTGACACCCCTGCTGTAAAACACCAGTTCAATTGGCAGCAAAACAGGCCCAGAGCATAATACTACCGCAACCATGCTTGACTGTGGGTATGGTGTTCCTGGGATTAAAAGACCCAAACATATTGCTGGGTATTGCGGCCAAAAAGCTACATTTTTGTTTTATCTGACCACAGAACTTTCCTCCAGAAGGTCTTATCCGTCATGATGTGTCACCCGGGTCTTGGCATGATTTTATTTTGGTAGTTTTTCTGTTTCAGTCTGTTCCCTGGGTGCACCTTCTCCTTGTTTTCTGTTGGTTTCCATGGACACTGATTCTCCTCACCTGTTGTAATTTTTGCAATTAGTGTTCCCAGCAGGTGTTTTGGTTAATCACTCCCCTTTATGGTTTCCTGTCACCATCTGCAATAGTTACCGGGTCATTGTTTGGTGACATTTTGCATTTGGAGGGGAACACGACAAAGACGTAATATTATCTTTGTCCGTGTGAAGTCAGTGGGAACAAAAATTAGTGGTCAAAAGTTCAAGCGGAAGCTTGTGGATGGCAACCAAAAGCACCTTATTGCAGTGAAACTTGCCGAGGGACGTGCAAGTTAATATTAACATTGCTGTACGTATACTTTTGACCCAGCAGATTTGCTCACATTATTAGGAGAGCCAAAATAAATTCATAAAAGAAGCAAACTTCATGAATGTTTTTTGTGAGCAATGTGCTCCAATCACTATATCACATAAAAATAAGAGTTGTAGAAATGATTGGAAACTTAAGACAGCCATGACATATATATATATATATATATATATATATATATATATATATATATATATATATATATATATATACAAACAGATGTGTATAGAGCAGGGGTCACCAACGTAAGGACTGGATGAGTCGCTCGCTGGCCTGTTCTAAAAATAGCTCAAATAGCAGCACTTACCAGTGAGACGCCTCTATTTTTAAATTTGTATTTATTTACTAGCAAGCTGGTCTCGCTTTGCTCGACATTTTTAATTCTAAGAGAGACAAAACTCAAATAGAGTTTGAAAATCCAAGAAAATATTTTAAACACTTGGTCTTCATTTGTTTAAATACATTCTTTTTTTTTTTGTTTTACTTTGCTTCTTATAACTTTCAGAAAGACAATTTTAGAGAAAAAATACAACCTTAAAAACGATTTTAAGATTTTTAAACACATATGCGTTTTTAACTTTTAAATTCCTTCCTCTTCTTTCCTGACAATTTAAATCAATGTTCAAGTTTTTTTTTTTTTATTGTAAAGAATAATAAATATATTTTAAATTAATTCTTCATTTTAGCTTCTGTTTTTTGGACAAAGAATATTTGTGAAATATTTCTTTACATTTATTTTGATTAAAATTCCCCCAAAATATTCTAGCAAATATAGAAAATCTGTAGAATCAAATTTAAATCTTATTTCCAAGTCTTTTGAATTTTTTTTTTTTAATTATTGTTCTGAAAAATCTAGAAGAAATAATGATTTGTCTTTGTTAGAAATATAGCTTGGTCCAATTTGTTATATATTCTAACAAAGTGCAGATTGAATTTTAACCTATTTAAAACATGTCATCAAAATTATAAAATTAATCTTAATCAGGAAAAATTACATACATTAACATAAATTCTTTTTTAGAATGTTTTCTAAAATAATTGAATTAGTTAGTTTTTCTCTTCATATTTTTCGGTTAAATTTTGAATTTTAAAGAGTCGAAATTGAAGATAAACTATGTTTCAAAATTTAATTTTCTTTTTTTTCATGTTTTCTCCTCTTTTAAACCGTTCAATTAAGTGTTTTTTCATCTTTTATCCTCTTCAAAAAAAAACTTCTGTATAAGGAAAAAAATGTACCACAGAATGACAGACAGAAATACCCATTTTAATATATATATAGATTTATTTATTAAAGGTAAATTGAGCACATTGGCTATTTCTGGCAATTTATTTAAGTGTGTATCAAACTGGTAGCCCTTCGCATTAATCAGTACCCAAGAAGTAGCTCTTGGTTTCAAAAAGGTTGGTGACCCTTGGTATATATATATATTTATATATATATATATATGGTAATATATGGATATATGCGTGTGTTTACCTTTCATGAGTTATTATATTTCTGTCTTTGCTTTTCTTTGGATGAAAACTGCAGGCAGCAGGAAATTTGATGCGAGTCCTGTTGCTGAGTCAGCACTTTCATCAATTGTGCACAAGAGGCATCCTGCTGGTCAGGACTAGTAAGAATCCTGCTGGTCAGGATAAGTAAGAATCTACTGTGTTACATGGCCTTTCCTTTTCCCAACACTCAATCCTCGTTTGGGAACTGAGGAGACACGTTTTTGAAGTGGAATTCTTCCCCATTCTTGCTTGATGTACAGCTTAAGTTGACTCTCTCCCTTGTGGTATTTTAAGCTTCATAATGAGCCACACATTTTCAATGGGAGACAGGTCTGGACTACATGCAGGCCAGTCTAGTACCCGCACTCTTTTACTATGTGGCCACGCTGTTGTAACCCGTGGCTTGGCATTGTCTTGCTGAAATAAGCAGGGGCGTCCATGATAACGTTGCTTCGGTGGCAACATAGGTTGCTCCAAAACCTGTATGTACCTTTCAGCATTAATGGTGCCTTCACAGATGTGTAAGTTACCCATGTCTTGGGCACTAAAACACCCCCATACCATCACAGATGTTGACTTTTCTACTTTTGCGTTGATAACAATCCGGATGGTTCTTTTCCTCTTTGGTCCGGAGGACACGACGTCCACAGTTTCCAAAAACAATTTGAAATGTGGACTCGTCAAACCACAGAACAATTTTACACTTTGCATCAGTCCATCTTAGATGAGCCCGGGCCCAGTGAAGGGGACTGCGTTTCCGGATGTTGTTGATAAATGGCTTTGGCTTTGCAAAGTACCGTTTTAGCTTGCACTTACAGATGTAGCGACTGACAGAGGTTATCTGAAGAACTTCTTGAGCCTATGTGGTGATATCCTTTACACACTGGTGTGGCTTTTTGATGCAGTACCGCCTGAGGGATACAAGGTTACAGGTGTTCAACGTTACGTGCAGTGATTTCTTCAGATTTTCTGAATCTTTTGATGATATTACGGACCGTAGATGGTGAAATCCCTAAATTCTTTGCAATAGCTGGTTGAGAATTGTTGTTTTTAAACTGTCGGGACAATTTGTTCACGCATTTGTTGAAAAAGTGGTTGAAAAAGTTTGTGAATGGCAGCTGCTTTTATACCCAATCATGGCACCCACCTGTTCCCAATTAGCCTATTCACCGGTGGGATGTTCCAAATAAGTGTTTGATGAGCATTTCTCAACTTTCTCAGTCTTTTTTGCCACATGTGCCAGCTTTTTTGAAACCTGTTGCAGGCATACAATTCCAAATGAGCTAATATTTGCAAAAAATAACAAAGTTTATCAGTGGAACATAAAACAATCTTGTCTTTGCAGTCTTTTTAATAGAATATAAGTTGAAAAAGATTTGCAAATCATTGTATTCTGTTTTTATTTACCATTTACACAAATGAAGTGTATTTAAATGAAATGTATGTGATTAATACACAAGTAAGAAGTCCAAGTTACACCCATATCATCTTTCCTGATACAGGAAGTGTCTTGCCTTGTGACAACTTTTATGCTGACTTTGCAATTTTCTCCTATCTTGTTGCTTTAACACACTTACTGTACTTGCTGTACATACTGTACTTACTGTACTTGCTGTACATACTGTACTTACTTCACTTGCTGTACATACTGTACTTACTGTACTCACACTACTTGCTGTACTTATTGTACGTTGTATTCTTCCACTCTGCGTCCTTTGACTGGAGTGTGTGACACTTTTCTCGTATTATAAATGTTACTACATTACATATATACTTACAGTATGAAAAAAATATGTAAATAATACATGTTATTGTGAATGTTACTAGATACTACATATATACTTACAGTATGATGAAAATATGTAAATATTACATATTATGAATGTTACTACATTACATATGTACTTACAGTATAACAAAATATGTAAATATTACATGTTATTATGAATATTTCAAGATACTACATATATACTTACAGTATGAAGAAAATATGTAATTATTACATGTTATTTTGAATGTTACTAGATACTACATATATACTTACAGTATGATAAAAATGTGTACATATTACATGTTATTATGAATGTTACTACATTACAAATATACTTACAGTATGATGACAATATGTAAATATGACATGTAATTATGAATGTTACTAGATACTACATATATACTTACAGTATGACAAAAATATGTAAATATTGCATGTTATTATGAATGTTACTAGATACTACATATATACTTAAAGTATGATGAAAATGTGTAAATATCACATGTTATTGTGAATGTTACTAGATACTACATATATACTTACAGTATGATGAAAATATTTAACTATTACATGTTATTATGAATGTTACTAGATACTACATATATACTTACAGTATGATGAAAATATATAAATATGACATGTTTCTATGAATGTTACTACATTACAAATATACATACAGTATGATGAAAATGTGTGAATATTACATGTTATTATGAATGTTACTAGATATTACATATATAATTATAATATGATGAAAATATGTAAATTGTACATGTTATTATGAATGTTACTAAGTTACATATGTACTTACAGTATAAGAAAAAACATGTAAATATTACATGTTATTATGAATGTTACTACATGACATATATACTTACAGTATGATGAAAATGTGTAAATAGTACATGTTTTTGTGAATGTTACTAGATACTACATGTATACTTACAGTATGATGAAAATATGTAAATATGACATGTTTTTATGAATGTTACTACATTACATATATACTTACAGTATGATGACAATATGTAAATATGACATATTATGTATGTTACTGGATACTACATATATACTTACAGTATGATGAAAATATGTAAATATTACATGTTATTATGAATGTTACTAGATGCTACTCATATATATATATATATATATATATATATATATATACATATATATATATATACTTACGTTGTGTACAGTCGTGGTCAAAAGTTCAAATACACTTGAGTTTCCTACCGCTTGACGGTAGTTTGGTGCTCCTGGGATTAAAGGCCTCATCTTTTCTCCTCCAAACATATTGTGACCAAACAGCTCAATTCTTGTTCCATCTGATCACAGAACTTTCCTCCAGAAGATCTTATCTTTTTCCGTGTGATGTCGGATGAAACAAAAATTGAGCTCACAAGAGGAGAAAAGGTGACGCCTTTAATCCCAGGAACATCACGCCTACTGTCAAGCGGGGGTGGTGGTGGTAGTATTATTCTCTGGGCCTGTTTTGTTGCCCATGGAACTGGTGCCTTACAGAGAGTAAATTGGACAATGAAAAAGGAGGATTACCTCCAAATTCTTCAGGATCACCTAAAGTCTTCAGCTCGGAGGTTGGGTCTTGGGCGCAGTTGGGTGTTCCAACAGGACAATGACCCCAAACACAGGTCAAAAAGTGGTAAAGGAATGGCTAAATCAGGCTAGAATTAAGGTTTTAGAATGGCTTTCGCAAAGTTCTGACTTAAACGTGTGGACAATGCTGAAGAAACAAGTCCAAGTCAGAAAACCAACACATTTAGCCGAACTGCACCAATTATGTCAACTTTTGTCCGTGTAAACTTTTGACCACGACTGTATATAAAACATTGATGGAGGTTTGTGGACGACTTTCCCTGTCGCCGCTCGGGTTCCACTGACCCCCCAGGAAGGGCATCTTTTTGAGCATGTTTGACTCTTTTATTTTTCAATAACCGATGTCTTTTGTGGCATCGCCTCTCCTGCTGCTCGCTCCTCGTCGCTTTTCAGCCGGCCGCGTCTCTGTCTCTCGTGTGCTCTTTGGCGCTCTTGCTCTTCTCTTTGCTTCTGCTCCTTTGGTCGCTGCTGTGGACTCTCCAACTCCTTCTGCGATCTCTCCTCCTTCTCCCCTTATATACAACGTGAGGAGTGGAGTTAATTGTGTGCCGGTGTGCGAGCCACGCACCTGATCTCGCTCTTAGCGTCGCTCCCGGCACGCCCCGCCTCTCCGTTCAGCCGCATTCTCCGCCTCCTTCCCGCCATCTTGGGCAGGGCTCCAGCGTGCCCTGCCTCGCTGCTCGTTCGCCGGCTGCGCCTCTCTACAAGGTTATTCGCATGCCTTCGGTGGAATAGATCGACTCCTACTCCATCCACTATTAGCTGACTTTTGCTAGTGTTTATTTATGATTTAGAATGCATGAAAACACATGTGTTCTGGTCTTACACAAGGATGGTGAATGAGAGGCAAACTTCCAAAAGAGGTGCGCCTGTTCAGAGGAGTTTGTCAAATACGTCCATCTTTGATGCGACGTTTGCCCGAATGAGTTTTGTCTCCGCTACGAGAATGTTGTCTGAACTTTGGAGCACTTTTTTTTGGACGATGTGATCGTTTACAGAAAAGTCAATTTTGCAAATTTCGCCTCTTTTATTGATCGGCCGTCACGCAAATGTGAAAGAAGTATTTCAAGTGGAAAACTTCCATTTGAAGTGTGAGACGGAGTGGAGCGTTGCCGTGACGACAAACATCATTCACGCAAGTTATGTTTCATCTGCCTTTTATACTTTGGCGTGATGCATTGTGGGTCGCAGCAGTCGATGGCCGCACTCATTGAATTTGGCTCCTGCCTTGCTCGTGGGTCGATGAACCTCATTGCTGGTATTGATCCTGCTCCACTGTCCGCTCATTTGGTTATGTCATCATCAGCATATGATGAATAATGATGTCATCATCAGCAAATGACGAGGAATGATGTCATCATCAGGATAATGACAAAGAATGATTTCATCATCAGGATCTGATGAAGAATGATGTCATCATCAGCATATGATGAAGAATGATGTCATCATCAGAATGTGATGTAGAATGATGTCATCATCAGGATATGATGAAGAATGATGTCGTTAAGATATGATCAATTATCAGAATGTGATGTAGAATGATGTCATCATCGGGATATGATTAATTGTGATGTCATCATCAGGATATGATGAATAATGATGTCATCATCAGAATGTGATGTAGAATGATGTCATCATCAGATATGATGAAGAATGATGTCGTTAGGATATGATCAATTATCTGAATGTGATGTAGAATGATGTCATCATCGGGATATGATTAATTGTGATGTCATCATCAGGATATGATGAATAATGATGTCATCATCAGAATGTGATGTAGAATGATGTCATCATCAGGATATAATGAAGAATGATTTCATCAGGATGTGAACAATTATCAGAAGGTGATATAGAATGATGTCATCAGGTTATGATGAATAATGATGTCATCAGGTTATGAGGATGAATGATGTCATCATCAGAATGTGATGTAGAATGATGTCATCATCAGGATATGATGAAGAAAATGTCATCAGGATATGATCAATTATCAGAATGTGATGTAGAATGATGTCATCATCGGGATATGATCAATTGTGATGTCATCAGGATGTGATGAATAATGATGTCATCATCAGAATGTGATGTAGAATGATGTCATCATCAGGATAATGACAAAGAATGATGTCATTATCAGGATCTGATGAAGATTGATGTCATTATCAGCATATGATGAAGAATGATGTCATCATCAGAATGTGATGTAGAATGATGTCATCATCAGGATATGATCAATTATCAGAATGTGATGTAGAATGATGTCATCATCGGGATATGATCAATTGTGATGTCATCATCAGGATATGATATATAATGATGTTGTCATCAGAATGTGATGTAGAATGATGTCATCATCAGGATCTGATGAAGAATGATGTCATCATCAGCATATGATGAAGAATGATGTCATCATCAGAATGTGATGTAGAATGATGTCATCATCAGGATATGGTGAAAAATGATGTAATCAGGTTATGATGAATAATGATGTCATCATCAGAATGTGATGTAGAATGATGTCATCATCAGGATATGATAAAGAGAGATGATGTCATCAGTATATGATCAATTATCAGAATGTGATGTAGAATGATGTCATCATCGGGATATGATTAATTGTGATGTCATCATCAGGATATGATGAATAATGATGTCATCAGAATGTGATGTAGAATGATGTCATCATCAGCATATGATGGAGAATTATGTTTCATGTTGTTCTGTTGATAGTGTCCATGTTTCATGTTGTTCTGCCAAAAGTGTCCATGTTTCATGTTGTTCTGCTAACAGTGTCCATGTCTCATGTTGTTCTGAAAATAGTGTCCATGTTTTATGTTGTTCTGCTAACATTATTATTTTTCAAGTTGTTATTCTGCTAATAGTGTCCATGATTCATGCTTTTCTGCTATTGGTGTTCATGTTTCATGTTGTTCTGATCGCAGTGTCCATTTTTCATGTTGTTCCGCTAATAGTGTCATGGTTTGCTAATAGTTCAATGTTGTTGTTCTGCTAATAGTGTCCATGTTTCATGTTGTTCTGCTAATAGTGTCCATGTTTCATGTTTTGCTAATAGTTTAAAGTTGTTGTTCTGCTAATAGTGTCCATGTTTCATGTTGTTCTGCTAACAATGTTGTTTTTCATGTTGTTATTCTGCAAATAGTGTTCATGTTTCATGTTGTTCTGATCGCAGTGTCCATTTTTCATGTTGTTCCGCTAATAGTGTCATGGTTTGCTAATAGTTCAATGTTGTTGTTCTGCTAATAGTGTCCATGTTTCATGTTGTTCTGCTAATAGTGTCCATGTTTCATGTTTTGCTAATAGTTTAATGTTGTTGTTCTGCTAATAGTGTCCATGTTTCAAATTTGTATTTTGCTAACAGTGTCCATGTTTCATGTTGTTCTGCTAACAATGTTGTTTTTCATGTTGTTCTGCTAACAATGTTGTTTTTCATGTTGTTATTCTGCAAATAGTGTTCATGTTTCATGTTGTTCTGCTAATAGTGTTTGTGTTTCATGTTGTTCTGCCAACAGTGTCCATGTTTCATGTTGATCTGATTGCAGTGTCCATTTTTCCTGTTGTTCCGCTAATAGTGTCATGTTTCATGTTTTGCTAATAGTTTAATGTTGTTGTTCTGTTAATAGTGTCCATGTTTCAAGTTGGTATTCTGCTAATAGTGTCCATGTTTCATGTTGTTCTGCTAACAGTGTCCATGTTTCATGTTGTTCTGCTAATAATGTTGTTTTTCATATTGTTATTCTGCAAATAGTGTTCATGTTTCATGTTGTTCTGCTAATAGTGTTTGTGTTTCATGTTGTTCTGCCAACAGTGTCCATGTTTCATGTTGATCTGATTGCGGTGTCCATTTTTCCTGTTGTTCCGCTAATAGTGTCATGTTTCATGTTTTGCTAATAGTTTAAGGTTGTTGTCATGCTAATAGTGTCCATGTTTCAAATTGGTATTCTGCTAATAGTGTCCATGTTTCATGTTGTTCTGCTAACAGTGTCCATGTGTCATGTTGTTCTGCTAACAATGTTGTTTTTCATATCGTTATTCTGCAAATAGTGTTCATGTTTCATGTTGTTCTGCTAATAGTGTTTGTGTTTCATGTTGTTCTGCCAACAGTGTCCATGTTTCATGTTGTTCCGCTAACAATGTTATTTTCCATGTTGTTATTCCGCTAATAGTGTCCATGTTTCATGTTGTTCAGCTAATAGTGTCCATGTGCCATGTTGTTGTTCCGCTAATAGTGTCCATGTTTCATGTGGATGAAGGCCACCGACGCCTAGGAGCCGTGGCAGCTGTTGCCATGGTAAAGGAGGAGAAGAAGAAGGAGATGTTTGCACACATTGTCTGTGTTTCTACATCCTGAAATAATCTTGCCGTGTGATGTCTTCGGTCACTGCTGCACGTGATTGATGGATGGATGAATTCATGGATTCATTCATGTATTGATTGATGCATTGATTGATTGATGGATGGATTGCTGAATCAGCCGGAAGATGATTGTATGTTTTTTCTCCCAATAGTTGTTTATTCTAGAAGAAGTTGTGCTGATTTCCCAGAGGACTGTGTAGTTGTTATGCAATCCTGACAGTAATTGGCCACACCGCATGAGCAGCTCGTCATTGTTGTGCTTTTTCAAAAGACCAGACCATGATTTAGTAGTAATAATAGTCACAGTTGTAGTCTTCTTCACATTACAGCCACTTGTGTTGTTGCAATAACCTGTTATCAATATTTATGTTTTATATTTGTTAGAAATATCCACGTTTCATATTATTAATATTTCATATTTTATAGTAATATTCATGTTTCATATTTGTTATTAATATTCATATTTTATAGTTGTTAGAATATTCATGTTTTGTATGTGTTATTATTATTCATACATACATCATATTTGTTAGTAATCATGCTTAATATGTGTCATTAATATTAACGAGTTATATGTATTAGTAATATTTCATATTTCTCTGAAATAATAATATTTCATATTTCTTAGAAATAGTAATATTTAGTTATATAGTTATTAATATACACATGTGTTATAAATATTCACATTACATATTTGTTAGGGATATGCATATTAATGTTTCATATTTGTTGGGAATATTCATATTTCATAGTTTTTATTAATATTAATGTTTAATTTTTGTTGGGAATATTAATATTTTATATGTGTTAGTAATATTAATATTTCATATTTGTAATTAATAGTCATGTCTCAGGTTTTGTATGAATATTCATGTTTCATATTTGTTAGTAATCTTCATTTTTTATATTTGTTAGGAATATGCATGTTTCATATGTGTTATAATATTCATGTTTCATATTTGTTAGAATATTCATGTTTCATATTTGTTAGAATATTCATGTTTCATATTTGTTTGTGTTGTTATTATTCATATTTAATCTTTGTTAGTAATAATATTTCATATGTGTCATTAATATTTGTTAGTGATATTACATTCCTTAGAAATATTGATATTCATATACCATAGATCATATTCATATTTGTTATTAATATTTCATATTTTTGGGGAATATTCATATTTCATATTTGTTAGGAATACCCATGTTTCATATTTGTTTGGAAGATTAATATTTCATATTTATTATTAATAATCATGTTTCATATTTGTTAGGAAAATGTGTATTTCATATCTGTTACGGATATTCATATTCCATATTTAATATTCATATTAGTATTTAATATGTGTTATTAATATTTCATGTTTCAGGAATATTAATATTTATATGTAATATTTCTTTGTAATTTCTTATGTTTTGTATTTGTTAGCAATATTCATATTTTAAATGTGTTACTATTATTCATATTTCACATTTGTTAGTGATATTCATATTTCATATTTGTTATTAATAGTCATGTTTCATGTTTGTTAGGAATATTCATGTTTCATATTTGTTATTATTTCGTATATGTCATATTTGTTATGAATATTTGTATTGCATATTTGTTAGGAATATTCTTATTTCACATTTGTTATTAATATTAATGTTTCATATTTGTTAGGAATATTAATATTTTATATTTGTTAGTAATATTCATGTTTCCCATTTGTTAGTAATATTCATATTTCATATTTGTTATCAATAGTCATGTCTCATGTTAGGAATATGCATGTTTTATGTTTGTTATTAGTAGTCATGTTTTATATTTGTTAGAAATATTCAAATTTCATATTCATTATTTTATGTTTGTTATTAACATTCATGTTTCATATTTGTTAGGAAAAATCATGTTTTTTATTTGTCAGAAATATTCATGTTTCATATTTGTTATTAATATTAATTTTTCATATTTGTAGGAATATTCATGTTTCATATTTGTTATCAATATTCATATTTCTTAGAATATTCATGTTAAATTTGTTATCATTATTCATATTCAATATTTGTGAATAATCTTGTTTCATATTTGTCATTAATATTCATGTTTCATATTTGTTCATATTTCATAATTCTTTGAAATATTGATGTTAAAAAATAAGAAAAGTGTAGTATACCTCTCTTGTTGCCTTTTTTGTATTAGACTTTATTAAATGTATTCATATTATCATTTGGTGCTAAACTAACAAAGAGGCTGAGAAGAGAGACAGTGCTGGTTAGCAGAAAGGTGTATAGCAGGTGAGCATAAAACAGCGGACTCTCCCCAAATTATAACAAACACCTCCCAGTCAACTACTGGTAACATCACTATGAGCCGGTTGATGTTCTAGAAATATAAGCGGCAGCTCTGCTCGCTTGAGGGGAAGGCTAATTAGCTTTAAGCGTAACGTTAGCTCATTTTGCGGTGTGTGCAAGCGTGCGCGCATGTGTTACAGGCTGTCTGGGAGAAAGACCAGCATTATTGACCTACAGTTAACTACTAAGTTATTTCACTTTACCTTTTTATCTGTTGAAGCAGCAAAAAAGGACATCATGTTAAATGAAGAGTTTCTGTCTCTGATAGTGTATATAATAATGTAAGTGCATCATAAAGCCTACATGAACTCCATGGTGTTCAGGGATGAATAGTCTCTCCTCTTGCTATTGTACTATTTTTTCAGCTGTAGTTACATGAATCATTAGTAATCTAGCAGCATAGTTTTGAATGGCAGGGTCCCTGCTATCACATGATGATACAAATATAACATTTACATAATAAAAATCAACTACAGGCTTCTCAAATGCTGTAATAATTTATTAAGCATGATGAGTTAAACATATGTCAGCATGTGGCTCCACTTTTAACTCTTTTTTTCAAACGCCTACTGCAAACGCTGACTTACAGTAAGTCATTAATTTATTAATTTGACTTAGTCATGATTTTGTCTTAGTAAGTTGATATTTACTAAGTCATAAATAATGACATACTTAGTATATCAGGTAACTGGGACTGTTTTGTTATTTGTTTTTACTTAACGGAAAAATATCGTATATTGCCATTCAGCATACGGAGCGGACAACACAACCAAAAATTCTTCACGCGACGAAGCCGGCCTACTTCACCACAGTCTGTGGTCTACTGCCCCAACCGCCCCCACCACCTTAACTAACAAATAACACTGTTATTAATATTCATATTTGTTAGAAATATTAATATTTCATTCGTTAGGAATAGTCATGTTTCATATGTGTTATTAATATTCATGTTTCATATTTTTTGGTAATATTATTTTTTCATATTTATTGGTAATAATAATCTTCATATTTAATATGTGTTAGTATTATTTAGGTTTTGGATTTGTTAGAGATATTCATATTTTATATGTGTTAAAAATATTCATATTTCACATTTGTTAGGGATATTCATATTTCATATTTGTTATTAATAGTCACGTTTCTTGTTTGTTAGGAATATTCATGCTTCATATTTGTTATTAAATGTCCATCCATCCATTTTCTACCGCTTGTCCCTTTCGGGGTTTCAAGGAGGTGACAGAGCCTATCTCACCCAATCATCATGACATCCAACATTCGTTAAATCCAATAAATGTTACATCCAACAATATGACATCAAACCATCATGACATCCAACATTCATTGAATCCAATAACAGTTACATCCAACCATCATGCCATCCAACCATTATGACATCCAACCATCATGACACCCGACCATCATGACATCCAACAATCATGACATCCAACCATCATGACATCCAACCATCATGACATCCAACCATCATGCCATCCAACCATCATGACATCAAGCCATCGTGACATCCAACCATCATGACATCAAGCCATCATGACATCAAGCCATCATGACATCCAACCATCATGCCATCCAACCATCATGACATCAAGCCATCATGACATCCAACCATCATGACATCCAACCATCGTGACATCCAACCATCATGACAGCCAACCATCATGACTTCCAACCATCATGACATTTTAAACCATCGTGACATCCAACCATTGTGACATCTAACCCTCATGACATCCAAGCATCATGACATCCAAACATCATGACATCAAACCATTTTGACATCCAACCATTATGACACCCAACTATCATGGCACCCGACCATCATGACATCCAACAATTTTTAGATCAAACCATGATGACACCCAACCATCAGGACACCCAACCATCTTGACATCCAACCATCATGACATCCAACATTCGTTAAATCCAACAACAGTTACATTCAGCAATTGTGACACTAAAACATCATGACATCCAACCATCATGACACCCAACCATCTTGACATCCAACATTAGTTAAATCCGACAATAGTTACATCCAACCATCATGACACCAAACCATCATGACATCCAACCATCATGACATCCAACATTAGTTAAATCCAACAATAGTTACACCCAACAGTCATGACACCAAACCACCAGGACATCCAACCATTATGACATCCAACATTAGTTACATCCAACAATCATGACACCAAACCATCATGACATCAACCATCATGACATCCAACCATCATGACATCCAGCATTAGTTAAATCCAACAATAGTTACATCCAACAATCATGACACCCAACCATCATGACATTCAACTATCATGACACCCAACCATCATGACATCCAACCATCATGACATCCAGCATTAGTTAAATCCAACAATAGTTACAATCAACCATCATGACATCCAACCATCATGACATTCAACTATCATGACATTCAACCATCGTGACATTCAACAATCGTGACATCCAACAATCATGACATCCAACCATCATGACACCCAACCATCATGACATCCAACCATTGTGACATCCAACCATTATGACACCCAACCATCATGACATCCAACTATCGTGACATCCAACCATCATGACACCCAACCATCATGACATCAACCATCGTGACATCCAACCATCGTGACATCCAACCATCATGACATCCAACCATCATGACACCCAACCATCATGACATCCAACCATCATGACATCCAACCATTGTGACATCCAACCATTGTGACATCCAACCATTATGACACCCAACCATCATGACACCCAACCATCATGACATCAACCATCGTGACATCCAACCATCATGACATCCAACCATCGTGACATCCAACCATCATGACACCCAACCATCATGACATCCAACCATCATGACATCAACCATTGTGACATCCAACCATTGTGACATCCAACCATTATGACACCCAACCATCATGACACCCAACCATCATGACACCCAACCATCATGACATCCAACCATCGTGACATCCAACCATCATGACATCCAACCATCGTGACATCCAACCATCATGACATCCAACCATTGTGACATCCAACCATTATGACACCCAACCATCATGACACCCAACCATCATGAGACCCAACAATCATGATATCCAACCATCGTGACATCCAACCATCGTGACATCCAACCATCGTGACATCCAACCATCATGACATCCAACCATCATGACATCAACCATCGTGACATCCAACCATCGTGACTTCCAACAATCATGACATCCAACCATCATGACATCCAACAATCATGACATCCAACAATCATGACATCCAACAATCATGACATCCAACCATCATGACACCCAACAATCATGACATCCAACCATCGTGACATCCAACCATCATGACATCCAACCATCATGACATCCAACAATCATGACATCCAACAATCATGACATCCAACAATCATGACATCCAACCATCATGACATCCAACAATCATGACATCCAACCATCGTGACATCCAACCATCATGACATCCAACCATCATGACATCCAACAATCGTGACATCCAACCATCGTGACATCCAACCATCATGACATCCAACCATCATGACATCCAACCATCTTGACTTCCAACAATCATGACATCCAACCATCTTGACTTCCAACAATCATGACATCCAACAATCATGACATCCAACCATCGTGACATCCAACCATCGTGACATCCAACCATCGTGACATCCAACCATCGTGACATCCAACCATCATGACATCCAACCATCTTGACTTCCAACAATCATGACATCCAACAATCATGACATCCAACCATCGTGACATCCAACCATCATGACATCCAACCATCATGACATAATGTTTGTTAGGAATATTCATATTTCGTATTTGTCTATCCATCCATTTTTCTACCGCTTGTCCCTTTCGGGGTCTGGGTGGGGGTGCCGGAGCCTATCTCAGCTACATTTGGGTGGAAGGTGTCGTACACCCTGGACAAGTCGCCGCCTCATGGCAGTTGTTATCAATATTAATGTTTCATATTTGTTAGTAATACTCATATTTCACAATTGCGGATGTACATTTTGTCAAAGATGAGGACCAGGAAGACATAAAAAAGGCGTGTTGTTGTTTGACTGAACACATCATCTTCATTAAATGGACAATGTCTTCTTCAAGAAGGTGTAAAAAATCTTGCTGAGCAAACAAACAAACAAACAAGTCAGTGAGTCGGCGCTCATTCTTGGCAATAAAAACTTTACAAGAATTGTCTTTTTGATAGAAATAGAAAACATTAAATTGTAGATGTTTTGCTTCGGTGGTGTCGTCAATAAGGTGTTTCTTTGTCCAACACACACACACACACACACACACACACACACACACACACACACACACACACACACACACACACACACAGCACGTACAAGCAGAAACAGTGGAGTATGGACGTGTCATCATTTGAACTAACATAACATCCAACCAACATAAGATCCAACCATCATGACATCAAACAATTGTTACATCCAACAATCATGAAATTCAACCATCATGACATCCAACCATCATGACATCCAACCATAATGACATCCAACCATCATGACACCCAACCATCATGACATCCAACCATAATGACATCCAACCATCATGACACCCAACCATCATGACACCCAACCATCATGACACCCAACCATCATGACACCCAACCATCATGACACCCAACCATCATGACACCCAACCATCATGACATCCAACCATCATGACATCCAACCATCATGACATCCAACCATCATGACACCCAACCATCATGACACCCAACCATCATGACATCCAACCATCATGACACCCAACCATCATGACACCCAACCATCATGACATCCAACCATCATGACACCCAACCATCATGACACCCAACCATCATGACACCCAACCATCATGACATCCAACCATCATGACATCCAACCATCATGACATCCAACCATCATGACACCCAACCATCATGACACCCAACCATCATGACATCCAACCATCATGACACCCAACCATCATGACATCAAACAATTGTGACATCCAACAATCGTGAAATTCAACCATCAGGACATCCAACCATCATGACATCCAACCATCATGACACCCAACCATCATGACATCAAACAATTGTGACATCCAACAATCGTGAAATTCAACCATTAGGACATCAAACCATCATGACACCCAACCATCATGACATCAAACAATTGTGACATCCAACAATCGTGAAATTCAACCATTAGGACATCAAACCATCATGACACCCAACCATCATGACACCCAACCATCATGACACCCAACCATCATGACATCCAACCATCATGACATCCAACCATCATGACATCCAACCATCATGACACCCAACCATCATGACACCCAACCATCATGACATCCAACCATCATGACACCCAACCATCATGACACCCAACCATCATGACATCCAACCATCATGACACCCAACCATCATGACACCCAACCATCATGACACCCAACCATCATGACATCCAACCATCATGACATCCAACCATCATGACATCCAACCATCATGACACCCAACCATCATGACACCCAACCATCATGACATCCAACCATCATGACACCCAACCATCATGACATCAAACAATTGTGACATCCAACAATCGTGAAATTCAACCATCAGGACATCCAACCATCATGACATCCAACCATCATGACACCCAACCATCATGACATCAAACAATTGTGACATCCAACAATCGTGAAATTCAACCATTAGGACATCAAACCATCATGACATCCAACCATCATGACATCCAACCATCATGACATCCAACCATCATGACATCAAACAATTGTGACATCCAACAATCGTGAAATTCAACCATTAGGACATCAAACCATCATGACACCCAACCATCATGACATCAAACAATTGTGACATCCAACAATCGTGAAATTCAACCATTAGGACACCCAACCATCATGACACCCAACCATCATGACACCCAACCATCATGACACCCAACCATCATGACACCCAACCATCATGACATCCAACCATCATGACATCCAACCATCATGACATCCAACCATCATGACACCCAACCATCATGACACCCAACCATCATGACATCCAACCATCATGACATCCAACCATCATGACACCCAACCATCATGACACCCAACCATCATGACACCCAACCATCATGACACCCAACCATCATGACATCCAACCATCATGACATCCAACCATCATGACACCCAACCATCATGACACCCAACCATCATGACATCCAACCATCATGACATCCAACCATCATGACACCCAACCATCATGACACCCAACCATCATGACACCCAACCATCATGACACCCAACCATCATGACATCCAACCATCATGACATCCAACCATCATGACATCCAACCATCATGACACCCAACCATCATGACACCCAACCATCATGACATCCAACCATCATGACATCCAACCATCATGACATCCAACCATCATGACACCCAACCATCATGACACCCAACCATCATGAGACCCAACAATCATGATATCCAACCATCGTGACATCCAACCATCGTGACATCCAACCATCGTGACATCCAACCATCATGACATCCAACCATCATGACACCCAACCATCATGACATTCAACTATCATGACATTCAACCATCGTGACATTCAACAATCGTGACATCCAACAATCATGACATCCAACCATCATGACACCCAACCATCATGACATCCAACCATTGTGACATCCAACCATTATGACACCCAACCATCATGACATCCAACTATCGTGACATCCAACCATCATGACACCCAACCATCATGACATCAACCATCGTGACATCCAACCATCGTGACATCCAACCATCATGACATCCAACCATCATGACACCCAACCATCATGACATCCAACCATCATGACATCCAACCATTGTGACATCCAACCATTGTGACATCCAACCATTATGACACCCAACCATCATGACACCCAACCATCATGACATCAACCATCGTGACATCCAACCATCATGACATCCAACCATCGTGACATCCAACCATCATGACACCCAACCATCATGACATCCAACCATCATGACATCAACCATTGTGACATCCAACCATTGTGACATCCAACCATTATGACACCCAACCATCATGACACCCAACCATCATGACACCCAACCATCATGACATCCAACCATCGTGACATCCAACCATCATGACATCCAACCATCGTGACATCCAACCATCATGACATCCAACCATTGTGACATCCAACCATTATGACACCCAACCATCATGACACCCAACCATCATGAGACCCAACAATCATGATATCCAACCATCGTGACATCCAACCATCGTGACATCCAACCATCGTGACATCCAACCATCATGACATCCAACCATCATGACATCCAACCATCATGACATCAACCATCGTGACATCCAACCATCGTGACTTCCAACAATCATGACATCCAACCATCATGACATCCAACAATCATGACATCCAACAATCATGACATCCAACAATCATGACATCCAACCATCATGACACCCAACAATCATGACATCCAACCATCGTGACATCCAACCATCATGACATCCAACCATCATGACATCCAACAATCATGACATCCAACAATCATGACATCCAACAATCATGACATCCAACCATCATGACATCCAACAATCATGACATCCAACCATCGTGACATCCAACCATCATGACATCCAACCATCATGACATCCAACAATCATGACATCCAACAATCGTGACATCCAACCATCGTGACATCCAACCATCATGACATCCAACCATCATGACATCCAACCATCTTGACTTCCAACAATCATGACATCCAACCATCTTGACTTCCAACAATCATGACATCCAACAATCATGACATCCAACCATCGTGACATCCAACCATCGTGACATCCAACCATCGTGACATCCAACCATCATGACATCCAACCATCATGACATCCAACCATCTTGACTTCCAACAATCATGACATCCAACAATCATGACATCCAACCATCGTGACATCCAACCATCATGACATCCAACCATCATGACATAATGTTTGTTAGGAATATTCATATTTCGTATTTGTCTATCCATCCATTTTTCTACCGCTTGTCCCTTTCGGGGTCTGGGTGGGGGTGCCGGAGCCTATCTCAGCTACATTTGGGTGGAAGGTGTCGTACACCCTGGACAAGTCGCCGCCTCATGGCAGTTGTTATCAATATTAATGTTTCATATTTGTTAGTAATACTCATATTTCACAATTGCGGATGTACATTTTGTCAAAGATGAGGACCAGGAAGACATAAAAAAGGCGTGTTGTTGTTTGACTGAACACATCATCTTCATTAAATGGACAATGTCTTCTTCAAGAAGGTGTAAAAAATCTTGCTGAGCAAACAAACAAACAAACAAGTCAGTGAGTCGGCGCTCATTCTTGGCAATAAAAACTTTACAAGAATTGTCTTTTTGATAGAAATAGAAAACATTAAATTGTAGATGTTTTGCTTCGGTGGTGTCGTCAATAAGGTGTTTCTTTGTCCAACACACACACACACACACACACACACACACACACACACACACACACACACACACACACACACACACACAGCACGTACAAGCAGAAACAGTGGAGTATGGACGTGTCATCATTTGAACTAACATAACATCCAACCAACATAAGATCCAACCATCATGACATCAAACAATTGTTACATCCAACAATCATGAAATTCAACCATCATGACATCCAACCATCATGACATCCAACCATAATGACACCCAACCATCATGACATCCAACCATCATGACATCCAACCATAATGACATCCAACCATCATGACACCCAACCATCATGACATCCAACCATAATGACATCCAACCATCATGACACCCAACCATCATGACACCCAACCATCATGACACCCAACCATCATGACACCCAACCATCATGACACCCAACCATCATGACACCCAACCATCATGACATCCAACCATCATGACATCCAACCATCATGACATCCAACCATCATGACACCCAACCATCATGACACCCAACCATCATGACATCCAACCATCATGACACCCAACCATCATGACACCCAACCATCATGACATCCAACCATCATGACACCCAACCATCATGACACCCAACCATCATGACACCCAACCATCATGACATCCAACCATCATGACATCCAACCATCATGACACCCAACCATCATGACACCCAACCATCATGACATCCAACCATCATGACACCCAACCATCATGACATCAAACAATTGTGACATCCAACAATCGTGAAATTCAACCATCAGGACATCCAACCATCATGACATCCAACCATCATGACACCCAACCATCATGACATCAAACAATTGTGACATCCAACAATCGTGAAATTCAACCATTAGGACATCAAACCATCATGACACCCAACCATCATGACACCCAACCATCATGACACCCAACCATCATGACATCCAACCATCATGACATCCAACCATCATGACATCCAACCATCATGACACCCAACCATCATGACACCCAACCATCATGACATCCAACCATCATGACACCCAACCATCATGACACCCAACCATCATGACATCCAACCATCATGACACCCAACCATCATGACACCCAACCATCATGACACCCAACCATCATGACATCCAACCATCATGACATCCAACCATCATGACATCCAACCATCATGACACCCAACCATCATGACACCCAACCATCATGACATCCAACCATCATGACACCCAACCATCATGACATCAAACAATTGTGACATCCAACAATCGTGAAATTCAACCATCAGGACATCCAACCATCATGACATCCAACCATCATGACACCCAACCATCATGACATCAAACAATTGTGACATCCAACAATCGTGAAATTCAACCATTAGGACATCAAACCATCATGACATCCAACCATCATGACATCCAACCATCATGACATCCAACCATCATGACATCAAACAATTGTGACATCCAACAATCGTGAAATTCAACCATTAGGACATCAAACCATCATGACACCCAACCATCATGACATCAAACAATTGTGACATCCAACAATCGTGAAATTCAACCATTAGGACACCCAACCATCATGACACCCAACCATCATGACACCCAACCATCATGACACCCAACCATCATGACACCCAACCATCATGACATCCAACCATCATGACATCCAACCATCATGACATCCAACCATCATGACACCCAACCATCATGACACCCAACCATCATGACATCCAACCATCATGACATCCAACCATCATGACACCCAACCATCATGACACCCAACCATCATGACACCCAACCATCATGACACCCAACCATCATGACATCCAACCATCATGACATCCAACCATCATGACATCCAACCATCATGACACCCAACCATCATGACACCCAACCATCATGACATCCAACCATCATGACATCCAACCATCATGACACCCAACCATCATGACACCCAACCATCATGACACCCAACCATCATGACACCCAACCATCATGACATCCAACCATCATGACATCCAACCATCATGACATCCAACCATCATGACACCCAACCATCATGACACCCAACCATCATGACATCCAACCATCATGACATCCAACCATCATGACATCCAACCATCATGACACCCAACCATCATGACATCCAACCATCATGACACCCAACCATCATGACATCAAACAATTGTGACATCCAACAATCGTGAAATTCAACCATCAGGACATCCAACCATCATGACATCCAACCATCATGACACCCAACCATCATGACATCAAACAATTGTGACATCCAACAATCGTGAAATTCAACCATCAGGACATCCAACCATCATGACATCCAACCATCATGACACCCAACCATCATGACATCCAACCATCATGACACCCAACCATCATGACATCAAACAATTGTGACATCCAACAATCGTGAAATTCAACCATCAGGATCTCCAACCATCATGACACCCAACCATCATGACATCCAACAATCGTGAAATTCAACCATCAGGACATCCAACCATCATGACACCCAACCATCATGACATCCAACCATCATGACATCCAACCATCATGACATCAAACAATTGTGACATCCAACAATCGTGAAATTCAACCATCAGGACATCCAACCATCAGGACATCCAACCATCATGACATCCAACCATCATGACATCCAACCATCATGACATCCAACCATCATGACATCCAACCATCATGACATCCAACCATCATGACATCCAACCATCATGACACCCAACCATCATGACACCCAACCATCATGACATCAAACAATTGTGACATCCAACAATCGTGAAATTCAACCATCAGGACATCCAACCATCATGACATCAAACAATTGTGACATCCAACAATCGTGAAATTCAACCATCAGGACATCCAACAATCATGACACCCAACCATCATGACACCCAACCATCATGACATCAAACAATTGTGACATCCAACAATCGTGAAATTCAACCATAAAGACATCCAACCATCATGACACCCAACCATCGTGACATCCAACCATCATGACATCCAATCATCATGACATCCAACAATCGTGACGTCCAACAATCGTTACATCCAACCATCATGACAACCAACTACCATGCCACCCAACCATCATGACATCCAACCATCATGACATCCAACATTTGTTAAATCCAACAACTGTTACATCCAACAATCATGACACTCAACCATCATGGCATCCAACCATCTTGACATCCAACTATCATGACAACCAACCATCTTGACATCCAACAATCGTGACGTCCAACAATCGTTAAATCCAACCATCGTGACATCCAACCACCGTGACATCCAACCATCATGACATCCAACCATCATGACATCCAACAATCGTGACGTCCAACAATCGTTAAATCCAACCATCATGACAACCAACTACCATGCCACCCAACCATCATGACATCCAACCATCATGACATCCAACCATCATGACAACCAACTACCATGCCACCCAACCATCATGACATCCAACCATCATGACATCCAACATTTGTTAAATCCAACAACTGTTACATCCAACAATCATGACACTCAACCATCATGGCATCCAACCATCTTGACATCCAACCATCATGACACCCAACCATCATGGCATCCAACCATCATGACATCCAACATTTGTTAAATCCAACAACTGTTACATCCAACAATCATGACACTCAACCATCATGGCATCCAACCATCTTGACATCCAACCATCATGACACCCAACCATCTTGGCATCCAACCATCTTGACATCCAACTATCATGACAACCAACCATCTTGACATCCAACAATAGTGACATCCAACAATCATGACATCAAAACATTGTGACATCAAAACATCATGACATCCAACCATCATGACATCCAACCATCATGACACCCAACCATCATGACACCCAACCATCATGACATCCAACCATCGTGACATCCAACCATCATGACATCCAACCATCTTGACTTCCAACAATCATGACATCCAACAATCATGACATCCAACCATCGTGACATCCAACCATCATGACATCCAACCATCATGACATAATGTTTGTTAGGAATATTCATATTTCGTATTTGTCTATCCATCCATTTTTCTACCGCTTGTCCCTTTCGGGGTCTGGGTGGGGGTGCCGGAGCCTATCTCAGCTACATTTGGGTGGAAGGTGTCGTACACCCTGGACAAGTCGCCGCCTCATGGCAGTTGTTATCAATATTAATGTTTCATATTTGTTAGTAATACTCATATTTCACAATTGCGGATGTACATTTTGTCAAAGATGAGGACCAGGAAGACATAAAAAAGGCGTGTTGTTGTTTGACTGAACACATCATCTTCATTAAATGGACAATGTCTTCTTCAAGAAGGTGTAAAAAATCTTGCTGAGCAAACAAACAAACAAACAAGTCAGTGAGTCGGCGCTCATTCTTGGCAATAAAAACTTTACAAGAATTGTCTTTTTGATAGAAATAGAAAACATTAAATTGTAGATGTTTTGCTTCGGTGGTGTCGTCAATAAGGTGTTTCTTTGTCCAACACACACACACACACACACACACACACACACACACACACACACACACACACACACACACACACACACAGCACGTACAAGCAGAAACAGTGGAGTATGGACGTGTCATCATTTGAACTAACATAACATCCAACCAACATAAGATCCAACCATCATGACATCAAACAATTGTTACATCCAACAATCATGAAATTCAACCATCATGACATCCAACCATCATGACATCCAACCATAATGACACCCAACCATCATGACATCCAACCATCATGACATCCAACCATAATGACATCCAACCATCATGACACCCAACCATCATGACATCCAACCATAATGACATCCAACCATCATGACACCCAACCATCATGACACCCAACCATCATGACACCCAACCATCATGACACCCAACCATCATGACACCCAACCATCATGACACCCAACCATCATGACATCCAACCATCATGACATCCAACCATCATGACATCCAACCATCATGACACCCAACCATCATGACACCCAACCATCATGACATCCAACCATCATGACACCCAACCATCATGACACCCAACCATCATGACATCCAACCATCATGACACCCAACCATCATGACACCCAACCATCATGACACCCAACCATCATGACATCCAACCATCATGACATCCAACCATCATGACACCCAACCATCATGACACCCAACCATCATGACATCCAACCATCATGACACCCAACCATCATGACATCAAACAATTGTGACATCCAACAATCGTGAAATTCAACCATCAGGACATCCAACCATCATGACATCCAACCATCATGACACCCAACCATCATGACATCAAACAATTGTGACATCCAACAATCGTGAAATTCAACCATCAGGACATCCAACCATCATGACATCCAACCATCATGACACCCAACCATCATGACATCAAACAATTGTGACATCCAACAATCGTGAAATTCAACCATTAGGACATCAAACCATCATGACACCCAACCATCATGACATCAAACAATTGTGACATCCAACAATCGTGAAATTCAACCATTAGGACATCAAACCATCATGACACCCAACCATCATGACACCCAACCATCATGACACCCAACCATCATGACATCCAACCATCATGACATCCAACCATCATGACATCCAACCATCATGACACCCAACCATCATGACACCCAACCATCATGACACCCAACCATCATGACACCCAACCATCATGACACCCAACCATCATGACATCCAACCATCATGACACCCAACCATCATGACACCCAACCATCATGACACCCAACCATCATGACATCCAACCATCATGACATCCAACCATCATGACATCCAACCATCATGACACCCAACCATCATGACACCCAACCATCATGACATCCAACCATCATGACACCCAACCATCATGACATCAAACAATTGTGACATCCAACAATCGTGAAATTCAACCATCAGGACATCCAACCATCATGACATCCAACCATCATGACACCCAACCATCATGACATCAAACAATTGTGACATCCAACAATCGTGAAATTCAACCATTAGGACATCAAACCATCATGACATCCAACCATCATGACATCCAACCATCATGACATCCAACCATCATGACATCAAACAATTGTGACATCCAACAATCGTGAAATTCAACCATTAGGACATCAAACCATCATGACACCCAACCATCATGACATCAAACAATTGTGACATCCAACAATCGTGAAATTCAACCATTAGGACACCCAACCATCATGACACCCAACCATCATGACACCCAACCATCATGACACCCAACCATCATGACACCCAACCATCATGACATCCAACCATCATGACATCCAACCATCATGACATCCAACCATCATGACACCCAACCATCATGACACCCAACCATCATGACATCCAACCATCATGACATCCAACCATCATGACACCCAACCATCATGACACCCAACCATCATGACACCCAACCATCATGACACCCAACCATCATGACATCCAACCATCATGACATCCAACCATCATGACACCCAACCATCATGACACCCAACCATCATGACATCCAACCATCATGACATCCAACCATCATGACACCCAACCATCATGACACCCAACCATCATGACACCCAACCATCATGACACCCAACCATCATGACATCCAACCATCATGACATCCAACCATCATGACATCCAACCATCATGACATCCAACCATCA
Organism: Nerophis ophidion; assembly: GCF_033978795.1. Lineage (NCBI taxonomy): Eukaryota > Metazoa > Chordata > Actinopteri > Syngnathiformes > Syngnathidae > Nerophis > Nerophis ophidion. The sequence continues at coordinate 18,277,096 of NC_084616.1, read as the reverse complement.
TGACACCCAACCATCATGACACCCAACCATCATGAGACCCAACAATCATGATATCCAACCATCGTGACATCCAACCATCGTGACATCCAACCATCGTGACATCCAACCATCATGACATCCAACCATCATGACACCCAACCATCATGACATTCAACTATCATGACATTCAACCATCGTGACATTCAACAATCGTGACATCCAACAATCATGACATCCAACCATCATGACACCCAACCATCATGACATCCAACCATTGTGACATCCAACCATTATGACACCCAACCATCATGACATCCAACTATCGTGACATCCAACCATCATGACACCCAACCATCATGACATCAACCATCGTGACATCCAACCATCGTGACATCCAACCATCATGACATCCAACCATCATGACACCCAACCATCATGACATCCAACCATCATGACATCCAACCATTGTGACATCCAACCATTGTGACATCCAACCATTATGACACCCAACCATCATGACACCCAACCATCATGACATCAACCATCGTGACATCCAACCATCATGACATCCAACCATCGTGACATCCAACCATCATGACACCCAACCATCATGACATCCAACCATCATGACATCAACCATTGTGACATCCAACCATTGTGACATCCAACCATTATGACACCCAACCATCATGACACCCAACCATCATGACACCCAACCATCATGACATCCAACCATCGTGACATCCAACCATCATGACATCCAACCATCGTGACATCCAACCATCATGACATCCAACCATTGTGACATCCAACCATTATGACACCCAACCATCATGACACCCAACCATCATGAGACCCAACAATCATGATATCCAACCATCGTGACATCCAACCATCGTGACATCCAACCATCGTGACATCCAACCATCATGACATCCAACCATCATGACATCCAACCATCATGACATCAACCATCGTGACATCCAACCATCGTGACTTCCAACAATCATGACATCCAACCATCATGACATCCAACAATCATGACATCCAACAATCATGACATCCAACAATCATGACATCCAACCATCATGACACCCAACAATCATGACATCCAACCATCGTGACATCCAACCATCATGACATCCAACCATCATGACATCCAACAATCATGACATCCAACAATCATGACATCCAACAATCATGACATCCAACCATCATGACATCCAACAATCATGACATCCAACCATCGTGACATCCAACCATCATGACATCCAACCATCATGACATCCAACAATCATGACATCCAACAATCGTGACATCCAACCATCGTGACATCCAACCATCATGACATCCAACCATCATGACATCCAACCATCTTGACTTCCAACAATCATGACATCCAACCATCTTGACTTCCAACAATCATGACATCCAACAATCATGACATCCAACCATCGTGACATCCAACCATCGTGACATCCAACCATCGTGACATCCAACCATCATGACATCCAACCATCATGACATCCAACCATCTTGACTTCCAACAATCATGACATCCAACAATCATGACATCCAACCATCGTGACATCCAACCATCATGACATCCAACCATCATGACATAATGTTTGTTAGGAATATTCATATTTCGTATTTGTCTATCCATCCATTTTTCTACCGCTTGTCCCTTTCGGGGTCTGGGTGGGGGTGCCGGAGCCTATCTCAGCTACATTTGGGTGGAAGGTGTCGTACACCCTGGACAAGTCGCCGCCTCATGGCAGTTGTTATCAATATTAATGTTTCATATTTGTTAGTAATACTCATATTTCACAATTGCGGATGTACATTTTGTCAAAGATGAGGACCAGGAAGACATAAAAAAGGCGTGTTGTTGTTTGACTGAACACATCATCTTCATTAAATGGACAATGTCTTCTTCAAGAAGGTGTAAAAAATCTTGCTGAGCAAACAAACAAACAAACAAGTCAGTGAGTCGGCGCTCATTCTTGGCAATAAAAACTTTACAAGAATTGTCTTTTTGATAGAAATAGAAAACATTAAATTGTAGATGTTTTGCTTCGGTGGTGTCGTCAATAAGGTGTTTCTTTGTCCAACACACACACACACACACACACACACACACACACACACACACACACACACACACACACACACACACACAGCACGTACAAGCAGAAACAGTGGAGTATGGACGTGTCATCATTTGAACTAACATAACATCCAACCAACATAAGATCCAACCATCATGACATCAAACAATTGTTACATCCAACAATCATGAAATTCAACCATCATGACATCCAACCATCATGACATCCAACCATAATGACACCCAACCATCATGACATCCAACCATCATGACATCCAACCATAATGACATCCAACCATCATGACACCCAACCATCATGACATCCAACCATAATGACATCCAACCATCATGACACCCAACCATCATGACACCCAACCATCATGACACCCAACCATCATGACACCCAACCATCATGACACCCAACCATCATGACACCCAACCATCATGACATCCAACCATCATGACATCCAACCATCATGACATCCAACCATCATGACACCCAACCATCATGACACCCAACCATCATGACATCCAACCATCATGACACCCAACCATCATGACACCCAACCATCATGACATCCAACCATCATGACACCCAACCATCATGACACCCAACCATCATGACACCCAACCATCATGACATCCAACCATCATGACATCCAACCATCATGACACCCAACCATCATGACACCCAACCATCATGACATCCAACCATCATGACACCCAACCATCATGACATCAAACAATTGTGACATCCAACAATCGTGAAATTCAACCATCAGGACATCCAACCATCATGACATCCAACCATCATGACACCCAACCATCATGACATCAAACAATTGTGACATCCAACAATCGTGAAATTCAACCATTAGGACATCAAACCATCATGACACCCAACCATCATGACACCCAACCATCATGACACCCAACCATCATGACATCCAACCATCATGACATCCAACCATCATGACATCCAACCATCATGACACCCAACCATCATGACACCCAACCATCATGACATCCAACCATCATGACACCCAACCATCATGACACCCAACCATCATGACATCCAACCATCATGACACCCAACCATCATGACACCCAACCATCATGACACCCAACCATCATGACATCCAACCATCATGACATCCAACCATCATGACATCCAACCATCATGACACCCAACCATCATGACACCCAACCATCATGACATCCAACCATCATGACACCCAACCATCATGACATCAAACAATTGTGACATCCAACAATCGTGAAATTCAACCATCAGGACATCCAACCATCATGACATCCAACCATCATGACACCCAACCATCATGACATCAAACAATTGTGACATCCAACAATCGTGAAATTCAACCATTAGGACATCAAACCATCATGACATCCAACCATCATGACATCCAACCATCATGACATCCAACCATCATGACATCAAACAATTGTGACATCCAACAATCGTGAAATTCAACCATTAGGACATCAAACCATCATGACACCCAACCATCATGACATCAAACAATTGTGACATCCAACAATCGTGAAATTCAACCATTAGGACACCCAACCATCATGACACCCAACCATCATGACACCCAACCATCATGACACCCAACCATCATGACACCCAACCATCATGACATCCAACCATCATGACATCCAACCATCATGACATCCAACCATCATGACACCCAACCATCATGACACCCAACCATCATGACATCCAACCATCATGACATCCAACCATCATGACACCCAACCATCATGACACCCAACCATCATGACACCCAACCATCATGACACCCAACCATCATGACATCCAACCATCATGACATCCAACCATCATGACATCCAACCATCATGACACCCAACCATCATGACACCCAACCATCATGACATCCAACCATCATGACATCCAACCATCATGACACCCAACCATCATGACACCCAACCATCATGACACCCAACCATCATGACACCCAACCATCATGACATCCAACCATCATGACATCCAACCATCATGACATCCAACCATCATGACACCCAACCATCATGACACCCAACCATCATGACATCCAACCATCATGACATCCAACCATCATGACATCCAACCATCATGACACCCAACCATCATGACATCCAACCATCATGACACCCAACCATCATGACATCAAACAATTGTGACATCCAACAATCGTGAAATTCAACCATCAGGACATCCAACCATCATGACATCCAACCATCATGACACCCAACCATCATGACATCAAACAATTGTGACATCCAACAATCGTGAAATTCAACCATCAGGACATCCAACCATCATGACATCCAACCATCATGACACCCAACCATCATGACATCCAACCATCATGACACCCAACCATCATGACATCAAACAATTGTGACATCCAACAATCGTGAAATTCAACCATCAGGATCTCCAACCATCATGACACCCAACCATCATGACATCCAACAATCGTGAAATTCAACCATCAGGACATCCAACCATCATGACACCCAACCATCATGACATCCAACCATCATGACATCCAACCATCATGACATCAAACAATTGTGACATCCAACAATCGTGAAATTCAACCATCAGGACATCCAACCATCAGGACATCCAACCATCATGACATCCAACCATCATGACATCCAACCATCATGACATCCAACCATCATGACATCCAACCATCATGACATCCAACCATCATGACATCCAACCATCATGACACCCAACCATCATGACATCAAACAATTGTGACATCCAACAATCGTGAAATTCAACCATCAGGACATCCAACCATCATGACATCAAACAATTGTGACATCCAACAATCGTGAAATTCAACCATCAGGACATCCAACAATCATGACACCCAACCATCATGACACCCAACCATCATGACATCAAACAATTGTGACATCCAACAATCGTGAAATTCAACCATAAAGACATCCAACCATCATGACACCCAACCATCGTGACATCCAACCATCATGACATCCAATCATCATGACATCCAACAATCGTGACGTCCAACAATCGTTACATCCAACCATCATGACAACCAACTACCATGCCACCCAACCATCATGACATCCAACCATCATGACATCCAACATTTGTTAAATCCAACAACTGTTACATCCAACAATCATGACACTCAACCATCATGGCATCCAACCATCTTGACATCCAACTATCATGACAACCAACCATCTTGACATCCAACAATCGTGACGTCCAACAATCGTTAAATCCAACCATCGTGACATCCAACCACCGTGACATCCAACCATCATGACATCCAACCATCATGACATCCAACAATCGTGACGTCCAACAATCGTTAAATCCAACCATCATGACAACCAACTACCATGCCACCCAACCATCATGACATCCAACCATCATGACATCCAACCATCATGACAACCAACTACCATGCCACCCAACCATCATGACACCCAACCATCATGACACCCAACCATCATGACATCCAACCATCGTGACATCCAACCATCATGACATCCAACCATCGTGACATCCAACCATCATGACATCCAACCATTGTGACATCCAACCATTATGACACCCAACCATCATGACACCCAACCATCATGAGACCCAACAATCATGATATCCAACCATCGTGACATCCAACCATCGTGACATCCAACCATCGTGACATCCAACCATCATGACATCCAACCATCATGACATCCAACCATCATGACATCAACCATCGTGACATCCAACCATCGTGACTTCCAACAATCATGACATCCAACCATCATGACATCCAACAATCATGACATCCAACAATCATGACATCCAACAATCATGACATCCAACCATCATGACACCCAACAATCATGACATCCAACCATCGTGACATCCAACCATCATGACATCCAACCATCATGACATCCAACAATCATGACATCCAACAATCATGACATCCAACAATCATGACATCCAACCATCATGACATCCAACAATCATGACATCCAACCATCGTGACATCCAACCATCATGACATCCAACCATCATGACATCCAACAATCATGACATCCAACAATCGTGACATCCAACCATCGTGACATCCAACCATCATGACATCCAACCATCATGACATCCAACCATCTTGACTTCCAACAATCATGACATCCAACCATCTTGACTTCCAACAATCATGACATCCAACAATCATGACATCCAACCATCGTGACATCCAACCATCGTGACATCCAACCATCGTGACATCCAACCATCATGACATCCAACCATCATGACATCCAACCATCTTGACTTCCAACAATCATGACATCCAACAATCATGACATCCAACCATCGTGACATCCAACCATCATGACATCCAACCATCATGACATAATGTTTGTTAGGAATATTCATATTTCGTATTTGTCTATCCATCCATTTTTCTACCGCTTGTCCCTTTCGGGGTCTGGGTGGGGGTGCCGGAGCCTATCTCAGCTACATTTGGGTGGAAGGTGTCGTACACCCTGGACAAGTCGCCGCCTCATGGCAGTTGTTATCAATATTAATGTTTCATATTTGTTAGTAATACTCATATTTCACAATTGCGGATGTACATTTTGTCAAAGATGAGGACCAGGAAGACATAAAAAAGGCGTGTTGTTGTTTGACTGAACACATCATCTTCATTAAATGGACAATGTCTTCTTCAAGAAGGTGTAAAAAATCTTGCTGAGCAAACAAACAAACAAACAAGTCAGTGAGTCGGCGCTCATTCTTGGCAATAAAAACTTTACAAGAATTGTCTTTTTGATAGAAATAGAAAACATTAAATTGTAGATGTTTTGCTTCGGTGGTGTCGTCAATAAGGTGTTTCTTTGTCCAACACACACACACACACACACACACACACACACACACACACACACACACACACACACACACACACACACACAGCACGTACAAGCAGAAACAGTGGAGTATGGACGTGTCATCATTTGAACTAACATAACATCCAACCAACATAAGATCCAACCATCATGACATCAAACAATTGTTACATCCAACAATCATGAAATTCAACCATCATGACATCCAACCATCATGACATCCAACCATAATGACACCCAACCATCATGACATCCAACCATCATGACATCCAACCATAATGACATCCAACCATCATGACACCCAACCATCATGACATCCAACCATAATGACATCCAACCATCATGACACCCAACCATCATGACACCCAACCATCATGACACCCAACCATCATGACACCCAACCATCATGACACCCAACCATCATGACACCCAACCATCATGACATCCAACCATCATGACATCCAACCATCATGACATCCAACCATCATGACACCCAACCATCATGACACCCAACCATCATGACATCCAACCATCATGACACCCAACCATCATGACACCCAACCATCATGACATCCAACCATCATGACACCCAACCATCATGACACCCAACCATCATGACACCCAACCATCATGACATCCAACCATCATGACATCCAACCATCATGACACCCAACCATCATGACACCCAACCATCATGACATCCAACCATCATGACACCCAACCATCATGACATCAAACAATTGTGACATCCAACAATCGTGAAATTCAACCATCAGGACATCCAACCATCATGACATCCAACCATCATGACACCCAACCATCATGACATCAAACAATTGTGACATCCAACAATCGTGAAATTCAACCATTAGGACATCAAACCATCATGACACCCAACCATCATGACACCCAACCATCATGACACCCAACCATCATGACATCCAACCATCATGACATCCAACCATCATGACATCCAACCATCATGACATCCAACCATCATGACACCCAACCATCATGACACCCAACCATCATGACATCCAACCATCATGACATCCAACCATCATGACACCCAACCATCATGACACCCAACCATCATGACATCCAACCATCATGACACCCAACCATCATGACACCCAACCATCATGACATCCAACCATCATGACACCCAACCATCATGACACCCAACCATCATGACACCCAACCATCATGACATCCAACCATCATGACATCCAACCATCATGACATCCAACCATCATGACACCCAACCATCATGACACCCAACCATCATGACATCCAACCATCATGACACCCAACCATCATGACATCAAACAATTGTGACATCCAACAATCGTGAAATTCAACCATCAGGACATCCAACCATCATGACATCCAACCATCATGACACCCAACCATCATGACATCAAACAATTGTGACATCCAACAATCGTGAAATTCAACCATTAGGACATCAAACCATCATGACATCCAACCATCATGACATCCAACCATCATGACATCCAACCATCATGACATCAAACAATTGTGACATCCAACAATCGTGAAATTCAACCATTAGGACATCAAACCATCAGGACATCCAACCATCATGACATCCAACCATCATGACACCCAACCATCATGACATCAAACAATTGTGACATCCAACAATCGTGAAATTCAACCATTAGGACATCAAACCATCATGACATCCAACCATCATGACATCCAACCATCATGACATCCAACCATCATGACATCAAACAATTGTGACATCCAACAATCGTGAAATTCAACCATTAGGACACCCAACCATCATGACACCCAACCATCATGACACCCAACCATCATGACACCCAACCATCATGACACCCAACCATCATGACATCCAACCATCATGACATCCAACCATCATGACATCCAACCATCATGACACCCAACCATCATGACACCCAACCATCATGACATCCAACCATCATGACATCCAACCATCATGACACCCAACCATCATGACACCCAACCATCATGACACCCAACCATCATGACACCCAACCATCATGACATCCAACCATCATGACATCCAACCATCATGACATCCAACCATCATGACACCCAACCATCATGACACCCAACCATCATGACATCCAACCATCATGACATCCAACCATCATGACACCCAACCATCATGACACCCAACCATCATGACACCCAACCATCATGACACCCAACCATCATGACATCCAACCATCATGACATCCAACCATCATGACATCCAACCATCATGACACCCAACCATCATGACACCCAACCATCATGACATCCAACCATCATGACATCCAACCATCATGACATCCAACCATCATGACACCCAACCATCATGACATCCAACCATCATGACACCCAACCATCATGACATCAAACAATTGTGACATCCAACAATCGTGAAATTCAACCATCAGGACATCCAACCATCATGACATCCAACCATCATGACACCCAACCATCATGACATCAAACAATTGTGACATCCAACAATCGTGAAATTCAACCATCAGGACATCCAACCATCATGACATCCAACCATCATGACACCCAACCATCATGACATCCAACCATCATGACACCCAACCATCATGACATCAAACAATTGTGACATCCAACAATCGTGAAATTCAACCATCAGGATCTCCAACCATCATGACACCCAACCATCATGACATCCAACAATCGTGAAATTCAACCATCAGGACATCCAACCATCATGACACCCAACCATCATGACATCCAACCATCATGACATCCAACCATCATGACATCAAACAATTGTGACATCCAACAATCGTGAAATTCAACCATCAGGACATCCAACCATCAGGACATCCAACCATCATGACATCCAACCATCATGACATCCAACCATCATGACATCCAACCATCATGACATCCAACCATCATGACATCCAACCATCATGACATCCAACCATCATGACACCCAACCATCATGACACCCAACCATCATGACATCAAACAATTGTGACATCCAACAATCGTGAAATTCAACCATCAGGACATCCAACCATCATGACATCAAACAATTGTGACATCCAACAATCGTGAAATTCAACCATCAGGACATCCAACAATCATGACACCCAACCATCATGACACCCAACCATCATGACATCAAACAATTGTGACATCCAACAATCGTGAAATTCAACCATAAAGACATCCAACCATCATGACACCCAACCATCGTGACATCCAACCATCATGACATCCAATCATCATGACATCCAACAATCGTGACGTCCAACAATCGTTACATCCAACCATCATGACAACCAACTACCATGCCACCCAACCATCATGACATCCAACCATCATGACATCCAACATTTGTTAAATCCAACAACTGTTACATCCAACAATCATGACACTCAACCATCATGGCATCCAACCATCTTGACATCCAACTATCATGACAACCAACCATCTTGACATCCAACAATCGTGACGTCCAACAATCGTTAAATCCAACCATCGTGACATCCAACCACCGTGACATCCAACCATCATGACATCCAACCATCATGACATCCAACAATCGTGACGTCCAACAATCGTTAAATCCAACCATCATGACAACCAACTACCATGCCACCCAACCATCATGACATCCAACCATCATGACATCCAACCATCATGACAACCAACTACCATGCCACCCAACCATCATGACATCCAACCATCATGACATCCAACATTTGTTAAATCCAACAACTGTTACATCCAACAATCATGACACTCAACCATCATGGCATCCAACCATCTTGACATCCAACCATCATGACACCCAACCATCATGGCATCCAACCATCATGACATCCAACATTTGTTAAATCCAACAACTGTTACATCCAACAATCATGACACTCAACCATCATGGCATCCAACCATCTTGACATCCAACCATCATGACACCCAACCATCTTGGCATCCAACCATCTTGACATCCAACTATCATGACAACCAACCATCTTGACATCCAACAATAGTGACATCCAACAATCATGACATCAAAACATTGTGACATCAAAACATCATGACATCCAACCATCATGACATCCAACCATCATGACACCCAACCATCATGACACCCAACCATCATGACATCCAACCATCATGACATCCAACATGCATTTTTTCACAAACAGTTACATTCGACAATCATGATATCAAACCATGACATCCAACCATCATGACATTTTAAACCATCGTGACATCCAACCATCGTGACATCCAACCATCATGACATCCAATCATCATGACATCCAACAATCGTGACGTCCAACAATCGTTACATCCAACCATCATGACAACCAACTACCATGCCACCCAACCATCATGACATCCAACCATCATGACATCCAACATTTGTTAAATCCAACAACTGTTACATCCAACAATCATGACAACCAACCATCATGACATCCAACCATCATGACATCCAACCATCATGACCTCCAACAATCGATACATCCAACCTTAATGACATCCAACCATCATGACATCCAACCATCATGACATCCAACACTCATGATATCCAACCATCATGACATCCAACACTCATGATATCCAACCATCATGACATCCAACAATCGACACATCCAACCATCATGACATCCAACAATCGACACATCCAACCATCATGACATCCAACCATCGTTACATCCAACCTTAATGACATCCAACCATCGTTACATCCGACCATCATGTGGAGACAGAAGAGAGAGAATGGATATATATTCTAGCGCTAAAAGAGAAGCCATAAACACTGAAGTTTAAAACATAGCTAGCTAGTGGCTAACATCCCTCCACAGTGTTTTAACTACTTCTAAATGACTAATCCTGGCCTCCATGGCGACATATAGTCAGTTTCTTACAAATACTATTACCACTTGAGGACAAGGAATAACTAAACATGCTTCACTACACACCGTAGGAGAACATACAGTAGCTAACTGCTAATAGCAAGCTAGTGCTCCTTAATGTAAACAAACGGAACTATACAAATATCTACTGTCACGATACCAAGTACAAGAGTCCACATTTTTTTATTATCACAAAATATTTTATTGTTTATGAAGTCAGGAAATACGTCCCTGGACACATGAGGACTTTGACTAGGACCAATGTATGATCCCGGAACTACTTGGTATCAGATCGACACCCCAATGTGTAGTATCAGCCAAAACCTATGTCGAGTATCAAAGAAGAGAAGAATAAGTGATAATTACTTTGGAACAGAAGTGTCGATAGAACGTGTTAAAAGAGGAAGTAAGCAGATATTAACAGGAAATGAAGAAGTAGTGTTGCCAAAATAAAATGACACAATATGTTACTGCTTACGTCAGCAGAATATTTAGGAGCCTTTATTTGTTTACTTCCTACTAAAAGACAAATAGTCTAGTATGTTCACTATTTTATTTAAGGACAACTTTATTCTTGATGTGTAATAAAAAGTTATGTTTCATGTGTCAGAAAGCGTTTTGTTCAAATGAAACCATTACTGATTTATTTGTGGGGGTTTTGTTTCTAGAAGTATTGCAATACATGTTGGTAGTATCGGACACGCCTGCTGATATCACTCACTCTGTTTTATTGGTCTTGCAGGTCTGAAGGAGACACGTCCAGGATGGTCAGGTACACTTTGTCCATCTACTTGTAATCCTGAATCATGGTCTGGTACACTTGGTCCATCTACTTGTAATCCTGAATCATGGTCTGGTACACTTGGTCCATCTACTTGTAATCCTGAATCATGGTCTGGTACACTTGGTCCATCTACTTGTAATCCTGAATCATGGTCTGGGATCAGACAAAGAGCAGCTCAAAGACTTCTATGGAAATAAACCAACCGAGAGTCAGTTTTCCCACTCCCGGACGCGGGTCACCGGGGTCCACCTCTGGAGCCAGTCCCGGAGTTGTAGCACAATGGTGAGCGCCTGGTGCATGGGGCCTGGCCCGAAGAGGCAACGTGGGTCCCCCCTCCTGTGGGCTCACCAGTCAAGGGAGGGGCCATAGAGGTCGGGTGCGATCTGAGCTGGGCGGCAGCAGAAGGGCAGGGCACTTGGCGGTCCGATCCTCGGCTACGTAAGCTAGCTCTTGGGACGTGGAATGTCACCTCGCTGGGGGGGGAAGAAGCCGGAGCTAGTGCGCAAGGTGGAGAAGTTCCGGCAGGATATAGTCGGACTCACTTCAATGCACAACAAGGGCTCTGAAACCAGTTCTCTCAAGAAGGGTTGGACTCTCTTCCACACAGGCGTGGCACGCATTGAGAGGCGACAGGCTGGAGTAGCAATTCTTGTTGCCCCCCGGCTCAAAGCCTGCACGTTGGAGTTCAACCCATTGGACAAGAGGGTAGCTTCCCTCCGCGACGGGTCCTGATAGTTGTTTGTGCTTACGCACCAAGCAGCAGTTCAGAGTACCCACCCTTTTTGGGTACAATCGAGGGAGTACTGGAAAGTGCTCCCACTGGGGGACTTCAACGCTAATGTTGGCAATGACAGTGAAACCTGGAGAGGCGTGATTGGGAAGAATGGCCGCCCGGAACTGAACCCGAGTGGTGTTTTGTTATTGGACTTTTGTGCTGATCAAAGATTGTCCAAAACAAACACCATGTTCTAGCATAAGGGTGTCCATATGTGCACTTGGCACCTGGACACCCTAGGCCGCAGTTCCATGATCGACTTCGTAGTTGTGTCATCGGATTTGCGGCCTCATGTTTTGGACACTCGGGTGAAGAGAGGGGCAGAGTTTTTTACCGATCACCACTTGATTGTGGTGATTGTGGTGAGTTGGCTGCTATGGTGGGGGAGGATGCCGGACAGACCTGTCAGGCCCAAGCGCATTGTGAGGGTCTGCTGGGAACGTCTGGCAGAGTCCCCTGTCAGACAAAGTTTCAATTCCCACCTCTGGAAGAACTTTGAACACGTCACGAGGGAGGTGCTGGACATTGAGTCCGAGTGGACCTTGTTCCGCACCTCTATTGTCGAGGCGGGTAATTGGAACTGTGGTCGCAAAGTAGTTGGTGCCTGTTGTGGTGAGGGATGCCGTCAAGCTGAGGAAAGAGTCCTATCGGGTTATTTTGGCTCATAGGACTCCGGAGGCAGTGGACAGGTACCGACAGGCCAAGCGGTGTACGGCTTCAGTGGTCGCGGAGGCAAAAACTCGGACATGGGAGGAGTTCGGGAAACCATGGAAAACGAGTTCCGGACGACTTCGAAGCGATTCTGGACCACCGACCGCCCTCAAGAAGGGGAAGGAGTGCGCTGTCAACCCCATGTATGATGAGGATGGTGTTCTGCTGACCTCGCATGCGGCTGTTGCGGATCGGTGGAAGGAATACTTCGAAGACCTCCTTAATCCCACCAACACGTCTTCCTATGAGGAAGTAGTTCCTGGTGAATCTGTGACGGGCTCTCCTATTTCTGGGGCTGAGGTTGCTGAGGTAGTTAAAAAGCTCCTCGGTGGCAAGGCCCCGGGGGTGGATGAAATCTGCCCGGAGTTCCTTAAGACTCTGGATGCTGTGTCTGGCTGTCTTGGTTTACAAGACTCTGCAACATCGCATGGACATCGGGGGCGGTACCTCTGGATTGGCAGACTCGTGTGGTGGTTCCTCTCTTTAAGAAGGAACCGGAGGATGTGTTCCAACTATCGTGGGATCACACTCCTTATGTTTATTCAGGTGTACTGGAGAGGAGGCTACGCCGGATAGTCGAACCTCGGATTCAGGAGGAACAGTGTGGTTTTCGTCCTGGTCGTGGAACTGTGGACCAGCTCTATACTCTCGGCAGGGTTCTTGAGGGTGCATGGGAGTTTGCCCAACCAGTCTACATGTGATTTGTGGACTTGGAGAAGGCCTTCGACCGTGTCCCTCGGGAAGTCCTGTGGGGAGTGCTCAGAGAGTTTGGGGTATCGGACTGTCTTATTGTGGCGGTCCGCTCTCTGTATGATCAGTGTCAGAGCTTGGTCCGCATTGCCGGCAGTAAGTCGGACACGTTTCCAGTGAGGGTTGGACTCTGCCAAGGCTGTCCTTTGTCACCGATTCTGTTCATAACTTTTATGGACAGAATTTCTAGGCGCAGTCAAGGCGTTGAGGGGGTTCCGGTTTGGTTGCCGCGGGATTAGGTCTCTGCTTTTTGGCTTCATCTGGCCGTGCTCTTCAGCTCTCACTGGATCGGTTCGAAGCCGAGTGTGAAGCGACTGGAATGAGAATCAGCACCTCCAAGTCCAAGTCCGTGGTTCTCGCCCAGAAAAAGGTGGAGTGCCATCTCCGGGTTGGGAAGGAGACCCTGCCCCAAGTGGAGGAGTTCAAGTACCTAGGAGTCTTGTTCACGAGTGAGGGAAGAGTGGATCGTGAGATCGACAGACGGATCGGTGCGGTGTCTTCAGTAATGCGGACGTTGTATCGATCCGTTGTGGTGAAGAATGAGCTGAGCCGGAAGGCAAAGCTCTCAATTTACCGGTTGTTCTACGTTCCCATCCTCACCTATGGTCATGAGCTTTGGGTCATGACCGGAAGGATAAGATCACGGGTACAAGAGGCCGAAATTAGTTTCCTCTGCCGTGTGGCGGGGCTCTCCCTTAGAGATAGGGTGAGAAGCTCTGTCATCTGAGAGGAGCTTAAAGTAAAGCTGCTGCTCCTCCCCATCGAGAGGAGCCAGATGAGGTGGCTCGGGCATCTGGTCAGGATGCCACCCGAACGCCTCCCTAGGGAGGTGTTTAGGGCACGTCCAACCGGTAGGAGGCCACGGAGAAGACCCAGGACACGTTGGGAAGACTATGTCTCCCGGCTGGCCTGGGAACGCCTCGGGATCCCCCGGGAAGAGCTACACGAAGTGGCTGGGGAGAGGGAAGTCTGGGTTTCCCTGCTTAGGCTGTTGCCCCCGCGACCCGACCTCGGATAAGCAGAAGAAGATGGATGGATGGATGGATACTATTTTATCATTATTATTATGATTGTTATTATTATTATAAGAGCCAGCGTGATTAAATAATTATTTTGACGGTCAAATCCTTGTGTCGCTGTTCTACAAAGAACTGCCAGCAGTGCCTTGGAGAACAATTAAAACCAGAACTTGATGATGAAGGATCAAAAGCAAGAACGTGTCTGACCTCTCACTGCACTGACGTGTTGCTGGAACCACAAGAAGATTGTGTCCTGCTTCACGGAGCAGACCCGTGCGGTCCAGAATCCGTCCAGTGTGTCCTCCCTCGCTAGAGTTCTCCATGGGGAACACAGAAGCCAGCCTCTCCTTTTGGTTGCCATGGAGACGATGCTCCTATAAAAGAGGGAGGAGGGCGAGCCTTCTTCCTCAAGTCCTCTTTGGACCACGGGAAGGGATCAGACCTTGTTCTGTAGACGTGGGCTGCAGGAGAACCTTGTAGAACACCATTGTTGCATGGAAGGAGCAGCTCGGTGCTCAGAAGATCAAACTTCATGTCTGTGAAGTTCTTCTCACGCTTTGGAGGGTTTTTCTCTCGCTTAACTGCTAGCCCATGCATACAAAAGTGGCCAATTAAACTCGGGCTGGACGATACGGCTGAAAACGGTATCACGATATCACTGTTCTATATCGATTAATTATACTTTTTTTTTTGTAGAAATTTTAATTCAGGTTTATAATTTTCCTCTTTTAAAAAAAAATATTATTTATTTATTTATTCCTTTGACAGGGAAATCATTATACAGGTACTGAGAAAACAGACTTTTGTTTCCCTCACCCGCCCTAAAAATTTTTAAATAAATAAATAAATACACCCAAAAAATTACAAAATCAAAAATACAATTATCGTTTATTATCGATTATTTTTAGTCACCAATGGAAAATGAGGAGCAGGATAAAAGTGCATTTTTATTTGAATTGTAACCTCTGCTATCAAGACAGAAAGGAAACGTCAACACAATCCCTGGAAAACAGACACGGAGTGTAAACAAAATATTAAAATCGCCCTGAACTTTTAAACAATAAGCTCTTAAAAATCATGAATATGTAAGAAATGCTTCTTAAAGTGTAAGAAAATTGTGAAAATATAAACATAGAGAAACTTGAGAAGGACTATTTCCTGCAGGTTTAGTGTGAGGAAATAATGGCTGTGTAACATTATTCTGCCCTATTCCTACTGTACTGGAATATGATACTGATATCTACTGTACTGGAATATGATACTGATATCTACTGTATTGATCATGTTAGTATCTACTATACTGGAGTATGATACTGATATCTACTGTACTGGAATATGATGTTGCTATCTACTGCACTGGAATATGATACTGATATCTACTGTATTGGTCATGTTGGTATCTACTATACTGGAATATGATGTTGGTATTGGCTGAACTGGAATATCATACTGATATCTACTGTATAGGATATCATGTTGCTATCCACTGTACTGGAATATGATACTGATATCTACTATACAGGAATATGATACTGATATCTACTGTACTGGAATATGATGTTGCTATCTACTGTATTGTTCATGTTGGTATCTACTATACTGGAATATGATGTTGGTATCTACTGCACTGGACTATGCTACTGATATCTACTACATTGATATCATTTTGGTATCTACTGTGCTGCAGTATGATACTGATATTTACTGCAATGGAATATGATGTTGGTATCTACTGTAAGGATACATGATGTTGGTATCTATTGTACTGGAATATGATACTGATATCTACTGTACTAAAATATGAAATTGATATCTACTGTGCTGATATGATGTTGGTATTTACTGTTCTGGAATATGATACTGATATCTACTTTACTGGAATATGATGTTGGTATCTACTGTACTGGAATTTGATACTGATATCTACTGTATTGGTCATGTTGGTATCTACTATACTGTAATATGATACTGATATCTACTGTACTGGAATATGATGTTATTATTTATTATTTGTTTTGCAGTAATTGTTTACGTATTTGTAATTTATCGGTCGATCTCACCAATGATTGAAATGTTTTAATGACCTATGGAAGATAAAGAGCAGTATATATATATATATATATATATATATATATATATATATATATATATATATATATATATATATATGTGTGTGTGTGTTGTATACTATTATATAAGTATACAACAATTACAGGCGTACACACACACTATTATACGATGGTTTACTAAAATATGAATATATTAAAAGAATAATGAGTAAATAAAGTTGATCTTGTGGAATGTGTTGTGTCGTCTGCAGGAGACATTCCTCACTTCCGGTCCCCGCCCCAGAGCATGCTGGGAGTTTGGTGTCATCTGACAGCAGTGAAGGTGGTCCTTGTCACAGGTGGAAGTCTGCTTCTCTCAGGTGAGTTGGCACTTCCTCTTCAGCACGCTGTTGCCTTGGTAACATCACCATCCTCCTCCTCATCCTCCTCATCATCACCCTTTGCTTTTGGGATGATGATGATTTGTTGTCTATGTTTGAAATGTACAGCAGCTGTTTATCATATTCAAATATGATACTGAGATCTACTGTACTGGAATAAGATGTTGGTATGTACTGCACAGGAATATGATACTGATATCTGCTGTATTGTCTATTATGTTGGTATCTACTGTACTGGAATATGATACTGATATCTACTGTATTGGCTATCATGTTGGTATCTACTGTACTGGAATATGATACTGATATCTACTGTACTGGAATATGATGTTGGTATCTACTGCACTGGAATATAATACTGATATCTACTATATTGGATATCATGTTGGCATCTACTGTACTGCAATATGATACTGATATCTACTGCAATGGAATATGATACTGATATCTACTTTACTTGATATCATGTTGCTATCTACTGTACTGGAATATGATACTGATATCTACTGTATTGGCTATCATGTTGGTATCTACTGTACTGGAATATGATACTGATATCTACTGTACTGGAATATGATGTTGGTATCTACTGCACTGGAATATAATACTGATATCTACTATATTGGATATCATGTTGGCATCTACTGTACTGCAATATGATACTGATATCTACTGCAATGGAATATGATACTGATATCTACTTTACTGGATATCATGTTGCTATCTACTGTACTGGAATATGATACTGATATCTACTGTATTGGCTATCATGTTGGTATCTACTGTACTGGAATATGATACTGATATCTACTGTACTGGAAAATGATGTTGGTATCTACTGCAATGGAATGCAATACTCATATCTACTATATTGGAAAACATGTTGGTATATACTCTACTGCAATATGATGCTAATATCTACTGCAATGGAATGATTTCTACTGTACTGGAATGTGATGTTGGTATCAGCTGAACTGGAATATGATACTGATATCTACTGTATAGGATATGATGTTGGTATCTACTGTAATGGAATATGATGTCAGTATCTACTGTACTGGACTATGACACTGATATCTGCTGTATTGGATATCATTTTGGTATCCACTCTACTGGAATATGATACTGATATCTACTGCAAAGGAATATGATTTGGGTCTCTACTGTACGGATACATGATGTTATTATCTACTGCACTGGATTATGATGTTGTTATCTATTGTACTGGAATATGATACTGATATCTACTATACTGGAACATGATATTGATATATCTACTGTGCTGGATATGATGTTGGTATCTACTGCACTGGAATATGATACAGATATCTACTGTAATGGAATATGATGTTGGTATCTACTGTACTGGATATCATGTTGATGTCCACTGTACTGGAAAATGATACTGTTATCACCTGTACTGGAATATGATAATGATATCTACTGTACTGGAATATGATTTTGGTATCTACTGCACTGGAATATGATACTGGTATCTACTTTACTGGATATCATGTTGCTATTTACTGTACTGGAATATGATACTGATATCTACTGCACTGGAATATGATGTTGGTATTTACTGCACTGTAATATGATACTGATATCTACTGTATTGGCTATCATGTTGGTATCTACTGTACTGGAGTATAATACTGATATCTAATGTACTGGAATATGATGTTGGTATCTACTGCACTGGAATGCAATACTGATATCTTCTATATTGGATATCATGTTCGCATCTACTGTACTGCAATTTGATACTGATATTGATATATCTACTGTGCTGGATATGATGTTGTTATCTACTGCACTGGAATATGATACAGATATCTACTGTTCTTGAATATGATGTTGGTATCTACTGTACTGGATATCATGTTGATATCCACTGTACTGGAAAATGATACTGATATCACCTGTATTGGAATATGATACTGATATCCACTGTACTGGAATATGATGTTGGTATCTACTGCACTACAATATGATACTGATATCTACTTTACTGGGATATGATGTTGGTATCTACTGTACTGGACTATGATACTGATATCGATTGTATTGGATATCAAGTTGGTATCTACTGTACTGGAATATGATAGTGATATCTACTGTATTGGATAGCATGTTGGTATATACTGTACTGCAATATGATATTAGTATCTACTGCAATGGAATATGTTGTTGGTATCTACTGTAAGGATACTTGATGTTTGTATCTACTCTACTGGAATATGATACTGATATTTACTGTACTGGAATATGATGTTGGTATCTACTGCACTACAATATGATACTGATATCTACTTTACTGGGATATGATGTTGGTATCTACTGTACTGGACTATGATACTGATATCGATTGTATTGGATATCAAGTTGGTATCTACTGTACTGGAATATGATACTGATATCTACTGTATTGGATAGCATGTTGGTATATACTGTACTGCAATATGATATTAGTATCTACTGCAACGGAATATGTTGTTGGTATCTACTGTAAGGATACGTGATGTTTGTATCTACTCTACTGGAATATGATACTGATATTTACTGTACTGGAATAGGATGTTGGTATCTACTGCACTGGAATATGATTCGGATATCTACTGTATTGGCTATCATGTTGATATCTACTGTACTGGAATATATTACTGATATGTACTCTACTGGAATATGATGTTGGTATCTACTGCACTGGAATGCAATACTGATATCTACTATATTGGATGTCATGTTGGCATCTACTGTACTGCAATATGATACTGATATCTACTGTACTGGAATATGATGTTGGCATCTACTGTACTGGATATCATGTTGGTATCCACTGTTCTGTAAAAGGATACTGATATCACCTCTACTGGAATATGATACTGATATCGACTGAATTGGATATCATGTTGGTATCTACTGTACTGGAATATGATACTGATATATATTGTATCGGATATAATGTTGGTATATACTGTCCTGCAATATGATACTGATATCTACTGCAATGGAATATGATCTTGGTATCTACTGTGCTGGAATAGGATCTTGGTATCTACTATACTAGAATATGATACTGATATCTACCGCACTGGGATATAATGGTGTATCCCACGTACTGGAATTTGATGTTGGTATCGACTCTACTGGACTATGATTTTGGTATCTACTGTACTGGAATTCGATGTTGGTATCGACCTGAACTGGACCATGATGTTGGTATCTACTGTATAGGAACATGATACTGTTATTTACTCTCCTGGAATATGATACTGGTATCTACTGTACTGGAATATGATGTTGGTATCTACTTTGGTGGAATATGATGTTGGTATCTACTGTACTGGAATATGATACTGGTATATACTGTACTGGAATATGATTTCGGTATCTACCTTACTGGACCAGGATGTTGGTATCTACTGTAATGGAATATGATACTGATATCTATTGTACTGTAATATGATGTTGGTATCTACTGTACTGTAAAATGATAATATCATCTTCTGTAAGGAGATACGATATTGGTATCTACTGTACTGGAATATGATGTCGGTATCTACTGTAAGGAAACATGATGTTGGTATCTATAATGTTGGTATCTACTTTAAGATGAAGTGAGATGTACAGTAAGTACAGTATTGGGGCTTTAGAGGCTGAGAGTGTTTTCAAAGAGATGTGCTTTGTCGTCAATGTACATAACACATCATATAATAATGATCATATTAATAGTAATAGTAAAAATAATAATAATGTTGGTAATATTATTATTATTATTATTATTATTATTATTATTATTAACGACTGGGACAAGCGGTAGAAAATAGATAATAATACTGTGCAGCTCACAAGGGAAGCTGCGTGTTCTATTTTTAAACTTTCCTACTTAGAAGTTTCCAAGTAGTTTTTAGTAACACATCTATTTTTGTCTCATATTTTACATTTCTTCCATTTGTGATAAGTTGCTTCTTTCAACTTGAACACTTGGATTTACCCATAATGCACTTGTGCTCGCCCTGTGACACTGTCACACAAATTATTGCAAATTATGTTTTGTTTTTTCAAACAAATTCATGTTTTAATTTGTGCTTCGTTAACATTTTGTGTTTAGTCCTGCACTTTTCTGGCCCTCATCTTTGTTGATCTTATTTGATCTTGGTTGATCTTGTTTGATCTTAATTGGAGACAGGTGAGTGTTTCAGAGACAGGTGACAGGTGAGTGTTTGAGGGACAGGTGAGTGTTTGAGGGACGGGTGAGTGTTTCAGGGACAGGTGATTGTTTCAGGGACAGGTGATTGTTTCAGGGACATGTGAGGGTTTCAGGAACAGGTGAGGGTTTCAGGAACAGGTGAGGGTTTTAGGAACAGTTGACAGGTGAGTGTTTCAGGGACAGGTGAGTGTTTCAGGGACAGGTGAGTGTTTCAGAGACAGGTGATTGTTTCAGGGACATGTGAGGGTTTCAGGAACAGGTGAGGGTTTTAGGAACAGTTGACAGGTGAGTGTTTCAGGGACAGGTGAGTGTTTCAGGGACAGGTGAGTGTTTCAGAGACAGGTTAGGGGTTAAAGGACAGGTGAGTGTTTCAGGGACAGGTGAGTGTTTCAGGGACTGGTGAGTGTTTCAGGGACAGGTGATTGTTTCAGGGACATGTGAGGGTTTCAGGAACAGGTGAGGGTTTTAGGAACAGTTGACAGGTGAGTGTTTCAGGGACAAGTGAGTGTTTCAGGGACAGGTGAGTGTTTCAGAGACAGGTTAGGGGTTAAAGGACAGGTGAGTGTTTCAGGGACAGGTGAGTATTTCAGGGACAGGTGACTGTTGCAGAGACAGGTGAGGGTATTAGGGATAGGTGAGCGTTTCAGGGACAGGTGAGTGTTTCAGAGATAGGTGAGTGTTTCAGAGACAGGTGAGGGTTTTAGGGACAGGTGAATATTTTAGGGAAAAGTGAGTTTTTCAAAGACAGTTGAGTACTTTAGACACAGGTGACATGTGAGTGTTGCAGGGACAGGTGAGTGTTTTAGAGACAGGTGAGTGTTTCAGGGACAGGTGAGTGTTTCAGGGACAGGTGAGTGTTTCAGGGACTGGTGAGTGTTTCAGGGACAGGTGACTGTTGCAGAGACAGGTGAGGGTTTTAGGGACAGGTGAGTGTTTCAGGGACAGGTGAGTGTTTCAGGGACAGGTGAGTGTTTCAGAGATAGGTGAGTGTTTCAGAGACAGGTGAGGGTTTTAGGGACAGGTGAATATTTTAGGAAAAAGTGAGTTTTCAAAGACAGTTGAGTGCTTCAGACACAGGTGACATGTGAGTGTTGCAGGGACAGGTGAGTGTTTTAGAGACAGGTGAGTCTTTTAGGGACAGGTGAGTGTTTTAGGGACATGTGAGTGTTTCAGGGACAGGTGAGTGTTTCAGAGATAGGTGAGTGTTTCAGAGACAGGTGAGGGTTTTAGGGACAGGTGAGTATTTTAGGGAAAAGTGAGTTTTTCAGAGACAGTTGAGTGTTTCAGACACAGGTGACATGTGAGTGTTGCAGGGACAGGTGAGTGTTGCAGGGACAGGTGAGTGTTTCAGAGACAGGTGAGGGTTTTAGGGACAGGTGAGTTTTTCAGAGACAGTTGACAGGTGAGTGTTTCAGGAATAAGTGAGTATTTCAGGGACAGGTCCCATGTGAGTGTTTCAGGGACAGGTGAGTGTTTCAGGGAGAGGTGAGTGTTTCAGGGACAGGTGAGTGTTTCAGGGACAGGTGAGTGTTTCAGGGACAGCTGAGTGTTGCAGGGACAGGTGAGTGTTGCAGGGACAGGTGAGTGTTTTAGAGACAGGTGAGTGTTTCAGAGACAGGTGTGCGTTTCAGGGACAGCTGAGTGTTTCAGGGAAGTTGAGTGTTTCAGAGACAGGTGAGTGCTTTGTGGACATGTGAGTGTCACAGGTACAGATGAGTGGTGCACACAGATTTGCACACATTTTTCAAAGGTAAAGTTTCCTGGTATTACCTGTAGTCCAGGTAAGTGTTTCAGGGACAGGTGAGGGTTTTAGGGAAAGGTGAGTGTTTCATGGACATGGTATTACCTCAAGTCTAGGTAATACCCATGAAGTAAACAGGTAATACCAATAAAATAAAATGTACTATAAAGTGTACTTCTATGGTGCTAACTGGACTACATGCAGTTTACAATCATATCTTGTCATATTTGTAGTATATTGGCATAAATATAAAAGTATATCCTCCTTTTATTTTGAAATATTAACGCCAGCTGCCTATTGTAATGATGTCAGACCGATATAACTATTGATGAGGACACTCGACTGGATCTGCAAGTGTGTGTACATAGTACTATCCACAACAGGTGTTTTGTTTACACGACCACAAGGACGTCTTTTGTTTGCCTTGTTATTGTTGAATAAAGCATAATAATGATTGAAGTAGTAGCACTACTGTTTTTAAACCTTTCAGGGATTAAGTCTCTGTCATAAAAATTTTAAAATAAGGTGTTTATTATTATTTTTTTACTGAAATGTTTAAATCTCTAGATCAACTTCAGATCTATCCGTCAATATAAAGTCTAAATTGTTTGTTTCATGCTTTTTTTGGTTCTTTATGGCAAAAACACAAAATGTGCAATATTTGCAAAACTTTATATAATATAAAAAATATAAAAGATTGCATAAATGTTTTAAAGTGGGCAATTGTGTGCGATAGATAGGTCAATAATTCATAACATTGATTTTGATTTGTTATCATTTTTTGAGCAATGAGTTGTGAAAAAAAAAGTGCACTAAAATTCTTGGGGACCCAAAAAGGTCCCACTCATAAATGTGTTTAAAAATAAATAATTCATCATATTTATTGTTTGACTTTCAAAGCCTAAATCTCTGCATCAACTTCTAGTTTTTAATATTTTTGTTAGTTTTTTTATGTCCTTTTTGTCATAGAAAGTATTTTTATGGTAAAAACACAACAAATGCAATATTTGCTCAATTTTATATAATATAAAAACTATTAAAAATTGCATAAATGTTTTAAAGTGATGTCTTAAAATAGGTCACTAATACTTAACATTGATTTTAATTTGTTATTATTTTTTGAGAAATTAGTTATAAAAAAAAAAGTGCACTAAAATTCTCGGGGACCCAAAAAGGTCCCACTCATAAATGTGTTGAAAATAAGTCACATCATTTTAATTTTTTTGGCTTTCAAAGATTGTATCTTTGCATCAATTTCTAGTTTTTTATTATTTTTGTTTATTTGTTCGTTTGTTTTATGCTCTTTTCGTCAAAGAAACTGTTTTCATGGCAAAAACACAAAATGTGCAATATTTGCAAAACTTGTTATAATGTGAAAAATCTAAAAAAATTGCATAAATGTTTTAAAGTGGGAAATAATTCATAACATTGATTTTGATTTGTTATTTTTTTTGAGCAATGAGTTATATATATATATATATATATATATATACATATGAGGTAGATCACCTCGACTTGGTCATTTATTAAGTAATTGATTAACGTTGAAAAACTAAACTTATTGGGGTGTTGCCATTTAGTGGTCATTTGTATGGAATATGTACTGTACTGTACAATCTACTAATACAAGTTTCAATCAATCAATCAAATCAATGAATGCCTACTGAGCCTATGGTGCTGTTAAGTTATTGTGGCTCAATGTGCCTTAAAATTTTTTTTTTTTCATGCTTTATTATTTAATATATATTATTGTTTTAGTTCGTTAAGAAATTTTCCTGGCTATGAATTTGCTCATTGCTATTTTTATGTTTTTGTGCATTATTTGTTGCCGTAATCATTAAACAAACAGGTTACTCATTAGTTACTCAGTACTTGAGTAGTTTTTCACAACATAATTTTTACTTTTACTCAAGTAAATATTTGGGTGACTACTCCTTACTTTTACTTGAGTAATACATCTCTAAAGTAACAGTACTCTTACTTGAGTATATATATATATATATATATATATATATATATATATATATATATATATATAAAAGTGCACTAAAATTCTTGGGGACCCAAAAAGGTCTCACTCATAAATGTGTTAAAAATAAGTCATACATCATTTTTATTTTTTGGCTTTCAAAGCTTGAATCTCTGCATCAACTTCTAGTTTTGATTATATTTATTTGTTTGTTTTATGCTCATTTTGTCATAGAAAGTGTTTTATGGTAAAAACACAAAATGTGCAATATTTGCACAACTTTATATAATATAAAAAATATAAAATATTGCATAAATGTTTTAAAGTGGGAAATTGTATGTCTTAAATAGGTATATTATTAATAATATTGATTTTTATTTTTATTTTTGGAGCAATGAGTTAAAAAAAAAAAAAGTGCACTAAAATTCTTGGGGACCCAAAAAGATCCCACTCATAAAAGTGTTAAAAATAAGTCATACATCATTTTTATATTTTGGCTTTCAGAACTTGAATCTTTGCATCAATTTATATTTTTTTATTATTTTTGTTTTTTTGTTTGTTTGTTTGTTTGTTTTATGCTCTTTTTTGTCATAGAAAGTGTTTTATGGCAAAAACACAATGTGCAATATTTGCAAAACTTGATATAATGTAAAAAATATAAAATATTGCATACATGTTTTAGAGTGGGAAATTGTATGTCTTAAATAGGTATGTTATTAATAATATTGCTCTAGATTTTTTTATTATTTTTGGAGCAATGATTTATAAAAAAATAAAATAAAAAAAGTGCACTAAAATTCTTGGGGACCCAAAAAGGTCCCACTCATAAATGTGTTAAAAATAAGTCATACATCATTTTTATTTTTTGGCTTTCAAAGCTTGAATCTCTGCATTAACTTCTAGTTTTTATTACATTTGTTTGTTTGTTTTATGCTCATTTTGTCATAGAAAGGGTTTTATGGTAAAAACACAAAATGTGCAATATTTGCAAAACTTTATATAATATAAAAAATATAAAAGATCGCAAAAATATTTTAAAGTGGGAAATTATATGTGTTAAATAGGTATATTATTACTAATATTGATTTGGTTTTTTTTATTATTTTTGGAGCAATGAGTTATAAAAAAATAAAATAAAAAAAAGTGCACTAAAATTCTTGGAGACCCAAAAAGGTCCCACTCATAAATGTGTTAAAAATAAGTCATACATCATTTTTATTTTTTGGCTTTCAAAGTTTGAATCCCTGCATTAACTTCTAGTTTTTGTTATTTTTGTTTGTTTGTTTTATGCTCATTTTGTCATAGAAAGGGTTTTATGGCAAAAACACAAAATGTGCAATATTTGCAAAACTTTATATAATATAAAAAATATAGAAGATTGCTTAAATGTTTAAAAGTGTTAAATTGTATGTCTTAAATAGGTATATTATTAATAATATTGATTTAGATTTTTTTTTTGTATTTTTGGAGCAATGATTCATAAAAAAATAAAATTAAAAGGAGGACACTAAAATTCTTGGGGACCCAAAAAGGTCCCACTCATAAATGTCTTAAAAATAAGTCATACATCATTTTTATTTTTTGGCTTTCAAGGCTTGAATCTCTGCATCAACTTCTATTTTTTTTAGTTTTTATTTGTTTGTTTGTTTGTTTTATGCTCATTTTGTCATAGAAAGGTTTTTATGGCAAAAACACAAAATGTGCAATATTTGCAAAACTTTATATAATATAAAAAATATAAAAGATTGCATAAAGGTTTTAAAGTGGGAAATTGTATGTCTTAAATATGTATATTATTAATAATATTGATTTTTATTTTTGAAACAATGAATTGAAAAAAAAAATTGCACTAAAATTATTGGGGACCCAAAAAGGTCCCACTCATAAAAGTGTTAAAAATAAGTCATACATCATTTTTATTTTTTGGCTTTCAAAGCTTGAATCTCTGCATCAACTTCTAGTTTTGATTATATTTATTTGTTTGTTTTATGCTCATTTTGTCATAGAAAGTGTTTTATGGTAAAAACACAAAATGTGCAATATTTGCACAACTTTATATAATATAAAAAATATAAAATATTGGATAAATGTTTTAAAGTGGGAAATTGTATGTCTTAAATAGGTATATTATTAATAATATTGATTTTTATTTTTATTTTTGGAGCAATGAGTTAAAAAAAAAAAAGTGCACTAAAATTCTTGGGGACCCAAAAAGGTCCCACTCATAAAAGTGTTAAAAATAAGTCATACATCATTTTTATATTTTGGCTTTCAGAACTTGAATCTTTGCATCAATTTATATTTTTTTATTATTTTTGTTTTTTTGTTTGTTTGTTTGTTTGTTTTATGCTCTTTTTTGTCATAGAAAGTGTTTTATGGCAAAAACACAATGTGCAATATTTGCAAAACTTGATATAATGTAAAAAATATAAAATATTGCATACATGTTTAGAGTGGGAAATTGTATGTCTTAAATAGGTATGTTATTAATAATATTGCTCTAGATTTTTTTATTATTTTTGGAGCAATGATTTATAAAAAAATAAAATAAAAAAAGTGCACTAAAATTCTTGGGGACCCAAAAAGGTCCCACTCATAAATGTGTTAAAAATAAGTCATACATCATTTTTATTTTTTGGCTTTCAAAGCTTGAATCTCTGCATTAACTTCTAGTTTTTATTACATTTGTTTGTTTGTTTTATGCTCATTTTGTCATAGAAAGGGTTTTATGGTAAAAACACAAAATGTGCAATATTTGCAAAACTTTATATAATATAAAAAATATAAAAGATCGCAAAAATGTTTTAAAGTGGGAAATTATATGTGTTAAATAGGTATATTATTACTAATATTGATTTGGTTTTTTTTATTATTTTTGGAGCAATGAGTTATAAAAAAATAAAATAAAAAAAAGTGCACTAAAATTCTTGGAGACCCAAAAAGGTCCCACTCATAAATGTGTTAAAAATAAGTCATACATCATTTTTATTTTTTGGCTTTCAAAGTTTGAATCTCTGCATTAACTTCTAGTTTTTGTTATTTTTGTTTGTTTGTTTTATGCTCATTTTGTCATAGAAAGGGTTTTATGGCAAAAACACAAAATGTGCAATATTTGCAAAACTTTATATAATATAAAAAATATAGAAGATTGCTTAAATGTTTAAAAGTGTTAAATTGTATGTCTTAAATAGGTATATTATTAATAATATTGATTTAGATTTTTTTTTTTGTATTTTTGGAGCAATGATTCATAAAAAAATAAAATTAAAAGGAGGACACTAAAATTCTTGGGGACCCAAAAAGGTCCCACTCATAAATGTCTTAAAAATAAGTCATACATCATTTTTATTTTTTGGCTTTCAAGGCTTGAATCTCTGCATCAACTTCTATTTTTTTTAGTTTTTATTTGTTTGTTTGTTTGTTTTATGCTCATTTTGTCATAGAAAGGTTTTTATGGCAAAAACACAAAATGTGCAATATTTGCAAAACTTTATATAATATAAAAAATATAAAAGATTGCATAAAGGTTTTAAAGTGGGAAATTGTGTGTCTTAAATATGTATATTATTAATAATATTGATTTTTATTTTTGAAACAATGAATTGAAAAAAAAAATTGCACAAAAATTCTTGGGGACCCAAAAAGGTCCCACTCATAAAAGTGTTAAAAATAAGTCATACATCATTTTTATTTTTTGGCTTTCAAAGCTTGAATCCCTGCATCAACTTCTAGTTTTTATTGTATTTGTTTGTTTGTTTTATGCTCATTTTGTCATAGAAAGTGTTTTATGGTAAAAACACAAAATGTGTAATACTAGCAAAACTTGATACAATATAAAAAATATTAAAAAAAAAAAATGCATTAATTTTTTGCGATTAGGTGGCAATAAGGTTGAGACTTGTCCAGGGTGTACGCCGCCTTCTGCCCGATTGTAGCTGAGATAGGCACCAGCGCCCTCCGCGACCCCAAAAGGAATAAGCGGTAGTAAATGGATGGATGGATGCATAAATGTTTTAAAGTGGGAAATTGTATGAGTTAAATAGGTCAATAATTCATAATAATACATCATTTTGATGTATTATTTATTGTAATTTAATCACTGAGAGATCCATGAAGGACCTTCTGGCCCTGAAGGAGTTCCAGCAGCGTCACACTGCCACCTTGTGGTTGGCGCGTTGTGGCGCTCGGTGACGGTTGTCATGGCGACACCACCCCCCCCCCCCCCCCCCACCTACGGAGATGAAGCTTGCGCCGCAGACGATCCCAGCAGGACAATGGTGATACTGGTGGCGCTGATATCACGTGATGTCTCGTCTGAAGAGTGTGCTGAGCGGTATCAGCGCATCACATGCTGTATCGCTCTGTCACTAAAATATTAGAGGACACCATAGTTCACCTGGCAGAAAAATGAAAAGCCACCAATAAATAGTACACACTGTGTGTACTTTCTACACACTAGTTAGTACTTGCTGTTCAATACATGTCAGTACAATAAGATTGGACTGATACTTTATCGAGAACACATGATATCAGATGTTTTCACATTTGACCTTTCATGTTTGTACGACGTCTTAGACAAGGGTCCAACTCAAGGCCTATGCAGCGTCATGCTACCTCATTTTAAAGTGGCCCTCAAGATCATTTTAAAGTGGCCCGCCATAGCATTCAATAGTGGACCGCCATACCATTTAATCGTGGTTCACCAAATCATTTTATTGTGGTCCTCCACATCATTTTAAAGTGGCCTTCTACATCATTTTATGTGGTCCACCACTGTATTTTAAATTACCCCCCTTCATCATTGTAAAGTGGCCCGCCATAGCATTTGATACTGCACCGTCCCCTCATTTTATTGTGGTCCTCCACATGATTTTTACGTGGCCCGCCATAGCATTTAATAGTGGCTTGCCACAGAATTTTATTATGGACTGCCACCTCATTTTATGTGGTCCTCCACTTCGTGTTACGTGGCCCGCAATAGCATTTAATATTGGCTTGCCACAGAATTTTATGGCGGACTGCCACATCATTTTAAAGTGGCCCTCCAAATCATTTTACGTGGTCCACTACTGTATTCTAAAGTGGCCCCTTACATAATTTTTATGTTGTCCTTTATGTCATTTTAATGTAATCCTCAAGATAATTTTAATGTGGTCCTTCCCCAATATTTTGAAGTGGCCCTCCGCATCATTTTGACATGGTCCTCCACGTTATTTAAATGTGGACCTCTGCTTCATTTTACGTGGTCCACCACATTATTTTAAAGTGGCCCCCTACATCATTGTAATGTGGCCCGCCGTAGCATTTAATAGTGGACCGCCACATCATTTTATTGTGTTCATCCACATAATTTTTATGTGGCCCGCCATAGCATTTTATAGTGGTTTTCCACAGAATTTTATTAAGGACTCCGACGTCATTTGAATGTGGCCCTCCACATCATTGTATGTGGTCCAGCACTGTATTCTAAAATGGCCCCCAACATAATTTTGACGTGGTCCTCCTCGTCATTTTAAAGTAGCCCTCTACATCATTTTACGTGGTCCACCACTGTATTTATAGTGGCCCCCTACATCATTGTAATGTGGCCCGCCATAGCATTTAATAGTGGACCGCCACATGAATTTATTGTGGTCCTCCACATAATTTTTAAGTGGCCCGCCATAGCATTTAATAATGGCTTGCAACAGAATGTTACTATAGACTGCCACATCATTTGAATGTGGCCCTCCACATCATTGTATGTGGTCCACCTCTGTATTCTAAAGTGGCCCCCTACATAATTTTGTTGTGATCCTTCACATTAATCTAATGTGGTCCTCCACATCATTTGAAAATGTCCCGTCACATCATTTTAATTGGTCCACCACTGTATTTTAAAGTGGCCCCCTCCGTTATTTTAATTTGGTCCTCCGCATTTTTTCATGTGGTCCCCTCAGCATTTTAATGTGGTCTTTCACATCCTTTTACGTGGTCCACCACTTTATTTTAATCTGGCCCCATGCATTGATTTAATTTGGTCCTCTGCGTCATTTTATGTGGTCCACCACTGTATTTTAAGTGGCCCCCTCCATCATTTTAACGTGGTCCTTCACGTCATTTTAAGTGGCCCTCCACATCCTTTTACTTGGTCCACCAAATGTGGTCCTCCACGTCATTGTACGTGGTCCACCACTGTATTTTAAATTGGCCCACTACATCATTTTAACGTGGTCACCCCAAATCATTTTAACGAGGTCCTCCATGTCATTTTATGTGGCCCCCTCTATTAATTTAATCTGGTCCTCAACGTCATTTTACATGGTTCATCACTGTATTTTCATGTGGCCCCCTCCATCGTTTTAAAAGGGTTCAGATCATTTTAAAGTGGCCCGCCACGTAATTTTAAAATGGCCCTCCACATCATTTTATGTGGTCCACCACTATATTTTAAAGTGGCCCGCCACGTAATTTTAAAGTGGCCCTCCACATCATTTTACGTGGTCCTTACTCCACTTCATTTAATAGTGGCTCGCCACATCATTTTATTGTGTACCCCCCCTTATTTTAATTTGGCCCGCCTCATAATTTGTTTGGTGGTTCGCCACATCAGTTCAGTGTGGCTTTTGATGTCATTTTATGTGGCCCACAGTGTCATTTTATGTGGTTTGCCACAACTTTTTAATATATTTGTTCACGTCATTCTATGGGGCCTGCCATCATTTTCAAAATGGCCCTTCATGTCATTTCATAGGGTTTGACACGGTATTTAAATGTTGTCTGCCAAATAATTTTAATGTGGCCCTCCACATCATTTTACGTGGTCCACCACTGTATTCTAAAGTGTCCCCCTACATCATTTTAATGTGGTCCCCCAAATCATTTTACGTGGTCATCCACTTCATTTAATAGTGGCCTACCACGTAAATTTATTGTGGACGACCCCTTTTTTTAAATTGGCCAGCCTCATAATTTTAAATTGGCCCTCCATGTCATTTTATGTAGCCCTCATTGTCATTTTATGTGTTTTTTTCCACAACTTTTTAATGTATCCGTCCACGTTCAGTTAAAGTTAAAGAAGTAATGATTGTCACACACCTTATGGGAGGTGAGCAGCAGTGGTGGCCGCGCCCGGGAATCATTTTTGGTGATTTATTTGAATGGGCTCCGAGAAATCAACCATAATCACTCACATGAAGTTAAAAGGGCATGCCATCGAGCTAATTTGATTTGATTGTAACTTTCCTACATCCCCAAAATTGATAATGTGTGTTGCTATATGCATACTTTTGACCCAGCAGATTTGGTCCCATTTTCAGTAGAGCCATAATAAATTCATAAAAGAACCAAACTTCATGAACCAACAAGTATGTGCTCCATTCACTCTATCGCCAAAAAAAGGACTTGTAGAAATTATTGTAAACTCATGCCAGCCATGACATTATGTTCTTTCCAAGTGTATGTAAACTTTTGACCAGGACTGTGTATTTGTGTTTGTGCGTGTGTGCCATGACTGCTGACTGGTCAAGCTCACGTGTCCTGAGTGAGTCCTTCCCCCACAGACTTCCTTGTTTACAGAACATTCTAGTAGTAATAAGAGAGGCTGTGAGATTGATCTATTTTGCTTATAAAACACTCTGAAACATCCAAACACCTCCGTCAATGTTTGATATACACACTGTAAGTATATATGTCATGTAGTAACATTCATAATAACATGTAATATTTACATATTTTCATCATACGATAAGTATATATGTAGTATCTAGTAACATTCCTCATAACATGTAATATTTACATATTTTCATCATACTGTAAGTATATATGTAGTGTCTAGTAACATTCATAATATGT
This sequence comes from Nerophis ophidion, assembly GCF_033978795.1. NCBI lineage: Eukaryota > Metazoa > Chordata > Actinopteri > Syngnathiformes > Syngnathidae > Nerophis > Nerophis ophidion. The sequence goes on along the minus strand of NC_084616.1, from coordinate 18,242,903 downwards.
CATATTTACATATTTTCATCATACTGTAAGTATATATGTCATGTAGTAACATTCATAACATGTAATATTTAGATTTTCATCATACTATAAGTATATATGTAGTATCTAGTAACATTCATCATAACATGTAATATTTACATATTTTCATCATATTATAAGTATATATGCAATGTAATAAAATTCATCATAACATGTAATATTTACATATTTTCATCATACTGTAAGTATATATGTAGTATCTAGTAACATTCATAATAACATGTCATATTTACATGTTTTCATCATACTGTAAGTATATATGTAATGTAGTAACATAACATGTAACATTTACATATTTTCATCATACTGTGGGTATATATGTAATATCTAGTAACATTCATAATGACGTCATATTTACATATTTTCATCATACTGTAAGTATAAATGTCATGTAGTAACATAGATAATAACATGTAATATTTATATATTTTCATCATACTGTAAGTATATATGTAATGTAGTAACATTCATAACAACATGTATTATTTACATATTTCCATCAAACTGTAAGTAAATATGTAGTGTCTGGTAACATTCATAATAACATGTAATCTTGACTTATTTTCCTCATACTGTAAGTATTAATGTCATGTAGTAACATTCATAATAACATGTAATATTTACATATCTTTATCATACTTTAAGTATATATGTAATGTAGTAACATTTATAACGTAATATTTACATATTTTCATCATATTGTAGGTATATATGTAATGTAGTAACATTCATAATTTGTAATATTTACATATTTTTATCAAACTAAGTATATATGTAGTATCTATTAACATTCATAATAACATGTAATCTTGACTTATTTTCATTATACTGTAAGTATTAATGTACTGTAGTAACATTCATAATAAAATGTAATATTTATATATGTTCATCATACTGTAAGTATACATGTATTGTAGTAACATTCATAATAACATGTCATATTCACACATTGTAAGTATATATGTAATGTAGTAACATTAATAATAACATGTAATATTTACATATTTTCATCATACAGTGAGTATATATGTAGTATCTAGTAACATTCATAATAACATATAATATTTACATATTCTCATCATACTGTAAATACATATGTAGTATCTAGTAGCATTCATAATAACATGTATTCTTGACTTATTTTCCTCATACTGTAAGTATTAATGTCATGTAGTAACATTATTAATAACATGTAATATTTACATATTTTCATCATACTGTAAGTATATATGTAGTATCTAGTAACATTCATAACAACATGTAATATTGACTTTATTTCATCATACTGTAAGTATTAATGTCATGTAGTAACATTTATAATAACATGTCATATTTACATATTTTCATCATACTGTAGGTATATATGTACTGTAGTAACATTCATATTAACATGTAATATTCACATATTTGTATCATACTGTAAGTATATATGTAATTTAGTAACATTCAAAATAACATGTAATTTTTTATTCTACGTGTTTTCATCATTTTAAGTATTAATTTCACAGACGCATCACAACGTTCACTTCCCCTTCAACAAGTCTATTATTCATGCCAGACTTCATGAGAGACAACAAACATCATAAAACAACCACTTACTGTACAATTTCGGCTCTCACTCACATGATAGGATGGTTGTATCTTCCCCTTTACATCAACAATTCATCATAACCCTCACAAAGGGTTACAAAAAAAAAAGGATAATATTTTTGTGTCTAAGTTGGATGTCAAAGTTGACCAACTTGTGGATTTATCGATATCAGAATTGGATCTGCAGCCAGGATCCAAACAACAAGTATTTTGACTGCTTTTTTCCTACACTTTGAATCCTGCGGCCTATAAAAAGGTGTGTTTAATTTGTGGATTTTTCTTCACTGATATGGCCATAATGCAAATACTTTGGAAAAAAAACCACAACAAGCGACTAACACCCAAACTGTGTTTTATTGTTTGTGCTATAGCGCCATCTTTTGGACAAGTTCACTCACTGCAGGTGCTGCAGTGTCCTTCCATTTAGTGCTCTCATTCATGTTCATTGATCACTCCAAGCAAGGGTGTGTAAGTTTTACAATATAACTACAACAATTCTTACAGACTGAATAGTCCTGTGTGTGACATCTGAGAGACAATACACAAGTCTTCAGGTGGCAGTATCAGCAACTCATGGAGTAGTTTGAATGAATGAATGAATGAATGAATGAATGATTGAATACACCTTTTGGACGCTGCAGATGTAATTAATGGTCAAATATCATCTCCATGGCAAGGATATCGTATCCATGCAGCGTTTAATGCAACAATATCATATCCATGCAGCATCTTCATGGCGATGATATCATAACCATGACAACGATGTTGTGTCCATGGCAACTAGAGCGTCTGCCCTGAGATCAGTTGGTTGTGAATTCAAACCCCGGCCAAGTCATACCAAAGACTATAAAAAAAAATGGGACCCATTACCTCCTGGCTTGGCACTCAGCATCAAGGGTTGGAATTTGGGGTTGAATCAGCAAAAATGATTCCCGGGCGCGGCCACTGCTGTTGCTCACTGCTCCCCTCACCTCCCAGGGGGTGATCAAGAGTGATGGGTCAAAGGCAGAGAATAATTTGGCCACACCTAGTGTGTGTGTGTGTGTGACAACCATTGGTACTTTAACTTAACTTTAACTTTAACGATATCATATCCATGCAGCATCTTCATGGCGATGATATCATATCCATGGAAACGGTATATCCATTGGCGACTATATCATATCCATGCCGAAGATATCTTGTCCATGTTTACCATCTAATCTCTATGGCAACGATATATCCATGCAGTGTCTTTATGGCGATGATTTGATATGTATGGCAACGATATCATATCCATGCAGCAACTTTATTTGTTGTGATATCATATAAATGGCAACGATATCATATCTATTCAGCATCTTTTTTGGCGATGATGTCATATCTATGGCAACGATATCATATCTGTGCAGCATCTTCACGGTGACGATATCATCTCCATGGTGAGAATATCGTATCCATGGTGAGGATATTATCTCCACGGCAACGATATCATATCCAGAAGCATCTTCATGGCGATAATATCATATCCTTGGCGATGACATCATCTACATGGCAACGATGTCATATGCGTGCAAAATCTTCATGGCAACGATATCATATCCATGGCAACGATACCATATCCGTGCAGCACCTTCGTAGTGACAATATGATATTTGTGGCGATGATGTCATATCCATGGCGACGATATCATCTCCATGGCAATGATGTCATATCCGTACAGCATCTTCATAGTGACGATATCATATCCATGGCAATGATGTCATATCCGTACAGAATCTTTATAGTGACGATATCATATCGGTGCAGTATCTTTATGGCGAGGATATCATATCTATGGCAATGATATCATATCTGTGCAGCATCTTCATGGCGACAGTATCATCTCCATGGCGACGATATCTTGTCAATGGCAATGATATAATCTCCATGGCAACAATATCATATCCATACAGTGTCTTGATGGAGATGATATCATATCCATGGCGAGGATATCATATCTATGGCAATGATATTATATCCGTGCAGCATCTTAATGGTGACAATATCATCTCCATGGCAACGATATCTTGTTCCTGGCACTGATATAATCTCAATGGCAACGATATCATATCCGTGCAGCATCTCCATGGCGAGGATATCAACTCCATGGCAACGATATCATATTCGTGCAACATCTCCATGGCGAGGATATCAACCCCATGGCAACGATATCATTTCCTTGGGGGCGATATCATCTCCATGGTGACAATATCATATCCATGGTGATGATACCATATCCGTGCAATAGGTTCATGGCGATAATATCATATCTATGGCGACGATATCCTTTCCATGGCAACGATATCATATCCATGCAGCATCTTCATAGTGACGATGTCATATCCCTGACGAGGATATCATCTCCATGGCAATGATATCATATTCGTGCTGCATCTCCATGGTGACGACATCATTTCCATGGCGACAATATCCTCTCCATGGCGTCGATATCCTCTCCATGGCGACGATATCATATCCGTGCAATATCTTCATGGCGATAATATCATATCTATGGCAACGATATCATCTCCATGGCAACGATATCATATCCGTGCAGCATCGTCATAGAGACGATATCATTTCCGTCTCAACGATATCATATTCGTGCTAAATCTCCATGGCAAGGTTATCATCTCCATGGCGACGATATCCTCTCCATGGCGACGATATCATATCCGTGCAATATCTTCATGGCGATAATGTCATATCCATGGCGAGGATATAATCTCCATGGCAACAATATCATAATCGCGCTGCATCTCCATGGCGAGGATATCAACTCCATGGCGATGAAATCATTTCCATGGCGACGATATCATCTCCATGGCGACGATGTCATCTGTGCAGCAACTTCATAGTGACGATATCATATCAATGGCCAGGATATCATCTCCATGGCAACGATATCATATTCGTGCAGCACCTTCTTGGCGGCGATATCATTTCCATAGCGGCGATATCCTTTCCATGGTGACGATATCATCTCCGTGCAATATCTTCATGGCGATAATATCATATCTATGGCGACGATATAATCTCCATGGCAACGATAACATATCCATGCAACATCTTCATAGAGACGATATCATAGCCGTGTCAACGATTTCATATTCGTGTTACATCTCCATGGCAAGGTTATCATCTCCATGGTGACGATATCATTTTCATTGAGACGATATCCTCTCCATGGCGACGATATCATATCTGTGCAATATCTTCATGGCGATAATATCATATTCATGGCAACGATATCATATCCGTGCAATATTTTCATGGCAATAATATCATATCCATGGCGAGGATATCATCTTCATGGCAACGATATCATTCATAATCGTGCTGCATCTCCATGGCGATGATACCATTTCCGTGGCGATGATATCCTCTCCATGGCAACGATATCATATCCGTGCAATATCTTCATGGCGATAATATCATATCCATGGCGACGATATCATACCCGTGGAGCAACTTCATAGTGACGATATCATATCCATGGCAAGGATATCATATTCGTGCAGCATCTCCTTGGCGGTGATATCATTTCCAAAGCGGCGATATCCTTTTCATGGTGACGATATCCTCTCCATTGAGACGATATCATCTCCATGGCGACGATACCGTATCAGTGCAATATTACATGGGGATAATATCTTATCTATGGTGACGATATCATCTCCATGGCAACGATATCATATCCGTGCAGCATCTTCATAGTGATGATATCATATACATGATGAGCATATCATCTCCATGGCAATGATATCATATCCATGCAGCATCTTCATAGTGACGATGTCATGTCTCCGGCGACGATATCATCTCCATGGCGATGGTATCCAATCGGCGCAGTATCTCCAGGGGTGGAAGAAGAGTCACGGGTGACGTGAAGAAAGGAATGAGGAAGAAAGAAAAGGGGATGCTGGGAAGAGAAGAGGCTGGATAATGAGCTCTCCTCTGACACATCCTCCTGTTTCCATGGAGACCAAGCAGCCAATCAGGCGGCCTGATGAGGACGGCACTACTGAGAGGATGGAGGGTGGAATCAGGCGAGGTGCGTCAGGAGCGACACGTCTTCTCCTGCTCCTGGAGACACTTCCTGTGGGTCACATGGTCAACAACGCCGTCCGCGGCACCCTGGTCAGGCCTGTCAATCATTCTACCGCCATCTTCTCCCGCCAGCAGCACGACCCTCCCCCCCCGCAACCCACCCCCCCTCATCTTGGATGCTCCTCGCTCCATCAGGCGTCTGCTCTTTGGCAGCTTGGCTGGTGCGGGCGGGCGAGCGAGCGAGGGAGAGAGAGAGGACGTGCGCACGCCATCCCGCCATCGGCGCCCGTGGAGCAGCACACAGGAAGGATGGACAAGCCGAGCGTGTGGCGCGCCGTGGTCAGCAGCACGGACCCCCGCCGAGCACGAGACCCGGGCCCCCACCCCAGCAGGCCGGGCTCCGCCATGGGCTACCGGCTGTACGACATGTGAGTAGCGCCACCGCCATGGCGAGTGCTGAGTCACGTCCCACATGCGCACCTTCTCTGTAAACAAGCCCCGCCGCCCCTCCCATGGCGGCGGGCTGCGGGCTTTGATGTCGACCATGGATTTGACCGCAGGAAGGACCGCCGGCTGATTTTATGACGCGATGGCGGTTGTCGTCACGGCGACGCAATTTAGTTTTTGTTGGCACTCGCATCTTTGTGTGACGTCGCAGATGTTGCATCATCAGAACATCTCAATGTTGCGTCCCAAAATCATCTGTGTGCTTGCACCCTGAAATCATTTGTGTGCTTGCACCCTAAAATCATCTGTGTGCTTGCACCCTAAAATCAACTGTATTCGTGCACCCTAAAATTATCTAAGTGCTTGCATCTCAAAATCATCTGTGTGCTTGCACCCTAAAATCTTCTGTGTGCTTGCACCATAAAATCATCTTTGTGTTTGCACCCTAAAATCATCTGTGTGCTTGCACCCTAAAATCATCTGTGTGCTTGCACCATAAAATCATCTTCGTGTTTGCACCCTAAAATCTTCTGTGTGCTTGTATCTCAAAATCATGTGTGCTTCCATCCCCAAATCATCTGTGTGCTTGCACCCTAAAATCAACTGTATTCGTGCACCCTAAAATTATCTAAGTGCTTGCATCTCAAAATCATCTGTGTGCTTGCACCCTAAAATCAACTGTATTCGTGCACCCTAAAATTATCTAAGTGCTTGCATCTCAAAATCATCTGTGTGCTTGCACCCTGAAATCATTTGTGTGCTTGCACCCTAAAATCAACTGTGTGCTTGCACCCTAAAATCAACTGTATTCGTGCACCCTAAAATTATCTAAGTGCTTGCATCTCAAAATCATCTGTGTGCTTGCACCCTAAAATCTTCTGTGTGCTTGCACCATAAAATCATCTTTGTGTTTGCACCCTAAAATCATCTGTGTGCTTGCACCCTAAAATCATCTGTGTGCTTGCACCATAAAATCATCTTCGTGTTTGCACCCTAAAATCTTCTGTGTGCTTGTATCTCAAAATCATGTGTGCTTGCATCCCCAAATCATCTGTGTGCTTGCACCCTAAAATCAACTGTATTCGTGCACCCTAAAATTATCTAAGTGCTTGCATCTCAAAATCCTCTGTGTGCTTGCACCCTAAAATCAACTGTATTCGTGCACCCTAAAATTATCTAAGTGCTTGCATCTCAAAATCATCTGTGTGCTTGCACCCTAAAATCTTCTGTGCTTGCACCATAAAATCCTCTTTGTGTTTGCACCCTAAAATCATCTGTGTGCTTGCACCCTAAAGTCATCTGTGTGCTTGCACCATAAAATCATCTTTGTGTTTGCACCCTAAAATCTTCTGTGTGTTTGTATCTCAAAATCATGTGTGCTTGCATCCCCAAATCATCTGTGTGCTTGCACCCTAAAATCATCTGTGTGCTTGCATCTCAAAGATCACCTGTGTGCTTGCACCCTAAAATCTTCTGTATGATTGCACCATAAAATCATCTTCGTGTTTGCACCCTAAAATCTTCTGTGTGCTTGCATCCCCAAATCATCTGTGTGCTTGCACCCTAAAATCATCAGTGTGCTTACGTCCCAAAGTCAACTGTCGGCTTGCATCTCAAAATGTGCTCACATCTCAAAATCATCTGTGTGCTTGCACCCTAAAATCATCTGTGTGCTTGCATCTCAAAGATCACCTGTGTGCTTGCACCCTAAAATCTTCTGTATGATTGCACCATAAAATCATCTTCGTGTTTGCACCCTAAAATCTTCTGTGTGCTTGCATCCCCAAATCATCTGTGTGCTTCCACCCTAAAATCATCTGTGTGCTTACGTCCCAAAGTCAACTGTCTGCTTGCATCTCAAAATGTGCTCACATCTCAAAATCATCTGTGTGCTTGCACCCTAAAATCATCTGTGTGCTTGCATCTCAAAGATCACCTGTGTGCTTGCACCCTAAAATCTTCTGCATGATTGCACCATAAAATCATCTTCGTGTTTGCACCCTAAAATCATCTGTGTGCTTGTATCTCAAAATCATTTGTGTGCTTGCACGATAAAATAATCTTTGTGCTTGCGCCCTAAAGTCATCTGTGTGCTTGCATCTCAAAATGTGCTTACATCTCAAAATCATCTGTGTGCTTGCACATCAAAACCATCTGTGTGCTTGCGTCCCAAAATGATCTAAGTGCTTGCATCTCAAAATGTGCTCGCACCCTAAAATCATCTGTGTGCTTCCATCCCAAAGTCATCTGTGTGCTTGCACCCTAAAATCATCTGTGTGCTTCCATCCCAAAGTCATCTGTGTGCTTGCACCCTAAAATCATCTTATGACTTTATGACGTGTGTGTGGAAGGAACTCTGTTGGTGTTATGACGTGTGTGTGTGGAAGGAACTTTGATGGCGTTATAACGTGTGTTGAATTAACTTTGATGGCATTATGATATGTGTGTTGAATGAACTTAGAGGGCATTATGACGTGTGTTTTTGGAATGAACTTTGATGGCTTTACCGACGTGTGTGGAAGTAACTTTGAGGGCATTATGACGTGTATGTGTTGAATGAACTCTGATGGCGTTATGACGTGTGTTTGGAATTAACTTTAATGACTATGACGTGTGTGTTCAATGAACTTTGATGACTTTATGACGTGTGTGTTAAATTAACTTTGATGGCGTTATGACGTGTGTGTTGAATGAACTTTGATGGTGTTATGATATGTGTCTTGAATGAACATAGATGGCATTATGACGTGTTTGGAATTAACGTTGATGGCTCTATGACGTGTGTGTGGAAGTAACTTTGAGGGCATTATGACGTGTGTGTGTGTTGAATGAACTTTGATGGCGTTATGATATGTGTGTTGGATGAACTTAGATGGCGTTATGACATGTGTTTGGAATGAAATTTGATGACTATGACGTGTGTGTGGAATGAACGTTCATGACTGTATGACGTGTGTGTTAAATTAACTTTGATGGCGTTATGACGTGTGTGTGGAATGAACTTTGATTACTTTATGACGTGTGTGTTAAATTAATTTTGATGGCGTTATGACGTGTGTCTGGAATGAACTTTGATGACTTTATGACGTGTGTGGTAAATTAACTTTGATGGCGTTATGACGTGTGTTTAGAATTAACTTTGATGGTGTTATAACATGTGTGTTGAATTAACTTTGATGGCATTATGACGTGTGTTTAGAATGAACTTTGATTGTATTATAACGTGTGTGTTGAATTAACTTTGATGGCGTTATGATATGTGTGTTGAATGAACTTAGAGGGCATTATGACATGTGTTTTTGGAATGAACTTTGATGGCTTTACTGACGTGTGTGTGGAAGTAACTTTGAGGGCATTATGACGTGTATGTGTTGAATGAACTCTGATGGCATTATGACATGTGTTTCGAATGAACTTTAATGACTATGACGTGTGTGTTGAATGAACTTTGATGAATTTATGACGTGTGTGTTAAATTAACTTTGATGGCGTTATGACGTGTGTGTTGAATGAACTTTGATGGTGTTATGATATTTGTCTTGAATGAACATAGATGGCATTATGACATGTGTTTGGAATTAACTTTGATGGCTCTATGACGTGTGTGTGGAAGTAACTTTGAGGGCATTATGACATGTGTGTGTGTGTGTTGAATGAACTTTGATGGCGTTATGATATGTGTGTTGGATGAACTTAGATGGCGTTATGACGTGTGTTTGGAATGAACTTTGATGACTATGACGTGTGTGTGGAATGAACTTTCATGACTGTATGACGTGTGTGTTAAATTAACTTTGATGGCGTTATGACGTGTGTGTGGAATGAACTTTGATTACTTTATGACGTGTGTGTTAAATTAATTTTGATGGCGTTATGACGTGTGTCTGGAATGAACTTTGATGACTTTATGACGTGTGTGGTAAATTAACTTTGATGGCGTTATGACGTTTGTTTAGAATGAACTTTGATGGTGTTATAACATGTGTGTTGAATGAACTTTGATGGCGTTATAATATGTGTGTTGAATGAACTTTGATGGTGTTATATGTGTCTTGAATGAACATAGATGGCATTATGACGTGTTTGGAATTAACGTTGATGGCTCTATGACGTGTGTGTGGAAGTAACTTTGAGGGCATTATGACGTGTGTGTGTGTTGAATGAACTTTGATGGCGTTATGATATGTGTGTTGGATGAACTTAGATGGCGTTATGACATGTGTTTGGAATGAAATTTGATGACTATGACGTGTGTGTGGAATGAACTTTCATGACTGTATGACGTGTGTGTTAAATTAACTTTGATGGCGTTATGATATGTGTGTTGGATGAACTTAGATGGCGTTATGACGTGTGTTTGGAATGAACTTTGATGACTATGACGTGTGTGTGGAATGAACTTTCATGACTGTATGACGTGTGTGTTAAATTAACTTTGATGGCGTTATGACGTGTGTGTGGAATGAACTTTGATTACTTTATGACGTGTGTGTTAAATTAATTTTGATGGCGTTATGACGTGTGTCTGGAATGAACTTTGATGACTTTATGATGTGTGTGGTAAATTAACTTTGATGGCGTTATGATGTTTGTTTAGAATGAACTTTGATGGTGTTATAACATGTGTGTTGAATGAACTTTGATGGCGTTATAATATGTGTGTTGAATGAACTTTGATGGTGTTATGATATGTGTCTTGAATGAACATAGATGGCATTATGACGTGTTTGGAATTAACGTTGATGGCTCTATGACGTGTGTGTGGAAGTAACTTTGAGGGCATTATGACGTGTGTGTGTGTTGAATGAACTTTGATGGCATAATGATATGTGTGTTGGATGAACTTAGATGGCGTTATGACATGTGTTTGGAATGAAATTTGATGACTATGACGTGTGTGTGGAATGAACTTTCATGACTGTATCACGTGTGTGTTAAATTAACTTTGATGGCGTTATGACGTGTGTGTGGAATGAACTTTGATTACTTTATGACGTGTGTGTTAAATTAATTTTGATGGCGTTATGACGTGTGTCTGGAATGAACTTTGATGACTTTATGACGTGTGTGGTAAATTAACTTTGATGGCGTTATGACGTGTGTTTAGAATTAACTTTGATGGTGTTATAACATGTGTGTTGAATTAACTTTGATGGCATTATGACGTGTGTTTAGAATGAACTTTGATTGTATTATAACGTGTGTGTTGAATTAACTTTGATGGCGTTATGATATGTGTGTTAAATGAACTTAGAGGGCATTATGACATGTGTTTTTGGAATGAACTTTGATGGCTTTACCGACGTGTGTGTGGAAGTAACTTTGAGGGCATTATGACGTGTATGTGTTGAATGAACTCTGATGGCATTATGACGTGTTTCGAATGAACTTTAATGACTATGACGTGTGTGTTGAATGAACTTTGATGAATTTATGACGTGTGTGTTAAATTAACTTTGATGGCGTTATGACGTGTGTGTTGAATGAACTTTGATAGTGTTATGATATGTGTCTTGAATGAACATAGATGGCATTATGACATGTGTTTGGAATTAACTTTGATGGCTCTATGACGTGTGTGTGGAAGTAACTTTGAGGGCATTATGACGTGTGTGTGTGTGTTGAATGAACTTTGATGGCGTTATGATATGTGTGTTGGATGAACTTAGATGGCGTTATGACGTGTGTTTGGAATGAACTTTGATGACTATGACGTGTGTGTGGAATGAACTTTCATGACTGTATGACGTGTGTGTTAAATTAACTTTGATGGCGTTATGACGTGTGTGTGGAATGAACTTTGATTACTTTATGACGTGTGTGTTAAATTAATTTTGATGGCGTTATGACGTGTGTCTGGAATGAACTTTGATGACTTTATGACGTGTGTGGTAAATTAACTTTGATGGCGTTATGACGTTTGTTTAGAATGAACTTTGATGGTGTTATAACATGTGTGTTGAATGAACTTTGATGGCGTTATAATATGTGTGTTGAATGAACTTAGATGGCATTATGACGTGTGTTTGGAATGAACTTTAATGGCTCTATGACGTGTTTGTGGAAGTAACTTTGAGGGCATTATGACGTGTGTGTGTTGAATGAACTTTGATGGCGTTATGATATGCGTGTTGAATGAACTCTGATGGCGTTATGACGTGTGTTTGGAATGAACTTTAATGACTATGACGTGTGTGTGGAATGAACTTTGATGACTTCATGACGTGTGTGTTAACTTAACTTTGATGGCGTTATGACGTGTGTGTGGAATGAACTTTGATGGCGTTATGAAGTGTGTGTGTGGAATGAACTTTGATGGCGTTATGACGTGTGTTTGGAATGAACTTTGATGACTATGACGTGTGTGTTGAATGAACTTTGATGGCGTTATGACGTGTGTTTGGAATGAACTTCAATGGCTTTATGACGTGTGTGCTGAATAAACTTTGAGGGCGTTATGACGTGTATGTGTTGAATGAACTTTGATGGCGTTATATGTGTGTTGAATGAACTTCGATGGCGTTATGACGTGTGTGTGGAATGAACTTTGATGGCGTTATGACGTGTGTGCTGAATAAACTTTGATGGCGTTATGATGTGTTTTTGTAATGAACTTGGATGGGGTTATGATGTGTGTTTTGACTGAGATTTGATGACTTTATAACATATTTTGAATTAACTTTGATGGCTGAAGTGTTGCATGATGGGTCTGCAATCTACACAATAGTGTGTACTATTAGTGTGTACCATCTATACGATACTTTGTACTATTAGTGTGTACCATCTATACAATACTGTACTATTAGTGCGTACAATCCATACAATAGTGTGTACTATTAGTGTGTACCATCTATACAATACTCTGTACTATTAGTGTGTACAATCTATACAATGGTGTGTGCTATTAGTGTGTACAATCTATACAATAGTGTGTACTATTAGTGTGTACCATCTATACAATATTCTGCACTATTGGTGTATACAATCTATACAATATTGTGTACTATTAGTGTGTACCATCTATACAATTCTCTGTACTATTAGTGTGTACAATCTATACAATAGTGTGTACTATTAATGTGTACAATCTATACAATAATGTGTACTATTAGTGTGTACATCTATACAATACTGTGTACTATTAGTGTGTACAATGAATACGATAGTGTGTACAATCTATACAATAGTGTGTACTATTAGTGTGTACCATCTATACGATACTTTGTACTATTAGTGTGTACCATCTATACAATACTGTACTATTAGTGCGTACAATCCATACAATAGTGTGTACTATTAGTGTGTACCATCTATACAATACTCTGTACTATTAGTGTGTACAATCTATACAATGGTGTGTGCTATTAGTGTGTACAATCTATACAATAGCGTGTACTATTAGTGCGTACCATCCATACAATACTCTGTACTATTAGTGTGTACAATCTTTACAATAGTATGTGCTATTAGTGTAAACAATCTATACAATATTGTGTACTATTAGTGTGTACAATCTTTACAATAGTATGTGCTATTAGTGTAAACAATCTATACAATATTGTGTACTATTAGTGTGTACAATCTATACAATAGTGTGCACTATTAGTGTGTACCATCTATGCAATACTCTGTACAATTGGTGTGTACCATCTATACAATATTGTGTACTATTAGTGTGTACTATCTATACAATACTCTCTACTATTAGTGTGTACCATCTATACAATAGTGTGTACTATTAATGTGTACAATCTATACAATAATGTGTACCATTAGTGTGTACATCTATACAATACTGTGTACTATTAGTGTGTACAATGAATACGATAGTGTGTACAATCTATACAATAGTATGTACTATCAGTGTGTACAATCTATACAATAGTGTGTACTATTAGTGTGTACAATTTATACAATAGTGTATACAGTTCGTGTGTACAATCTATACAAAAGTGTACTATAGTGTGTACAATCTATGCAATAGTGTGTATTATTAGTGTACACTATCTATACAATGGTGTGTACTATTACTGTGTACAATCTACACAATAATGTGTACTATTAGTGTGTACCATCTATACAATATTGTGTACTGTTAGTGTGTACAATTATGTGTACTATTAGTATACACAATCTATACAAAAGTGTGTTTTATTAGTGTGTACAATCTATACAATAGTGTGTACCATCTATACAATAGTGTGTACTATTAGTGTGTACAATCTTCACAGTAGTGTGTACTGTAGTGTGTACAATCTATACAATAGTGTGTATTATTAGTGTGCACCATCTATACAATGGTGTGTACTATTACTGGGTACAATCTACATAATAACGTGCACTATTAGTGTGCACCATCTATACAATAGTGTGCACTGTTAGTGTGTACAATAATGTGTACTATTAGTGTACACAATCTATACAAAAGTGTGTTCTATTAGGGTGTACAATCTATACAATAGTGTGTACCATCTATACAATAATGTGTACTATTAGTGTGTACAATCTTCACAGTAGTGTATACTATTAGTTTGTGTGTTGTGTTTGATTCTGCACATTCATTGAACCAGCAGTACATTCATGTTGTCATCCTGCTACCTGTGTGCCAGCTGTTGAACCAGCAGCACATTCATGTTGTCATGCTCATTCAAACACATCAGTACAGTACTGTAAAATATGACAGGATAAGTCCTTTAAAATATGACAGGGTGAGTACAGTAATACATGACAGGATCAGTACAGTAAAAAATGACAGGATGAGTACAGTAAAATGACAGGGTAGGTACAGTAATATATGACATGATTAGTACATTAAAAATGTGACAGGGTGAGTACTGTAAAATATGACAGGATGAGTACTGTAAAATACGACAGGATGAGTACTGTAAAATATGACAGGGTGAGTACAGTTAAATATGACAGGGTGAGTACAGTAAAATATGACAATATGAGTACTGTAAAATATGACAGGGTGAGTTCTGTAAAATGTGACATTAGTACTATAAAATGCGACAGGGTGAATACAGTAAAATATGACAGGATGGGTACAGTAAAATATGACAGGATGAGTACAGTATAATATGAGATGCTGAGTACAGTAAAATAAGACAGGGTGAGTACAGTAAAGTATGACAGGGTCATTATAGTAAAATATGACAGGATTAGTACAGTAACATATGACAGGGTGAATGCTGTAAAATATGACAGGGCGAGAACAGTAAAAAAACGACAGTGTGATTACAGTGAAATGTGACAGGGTGAGTACTGTAAAGTATGACAGGGTGAATACTGTAAAGTACGACATGGCGAGTACAGTTAAATATGACAGAATGAGTACAGTTAAATATGACAGGGCGAGTACAGTAAAATATGACAGGATGAGTACAGTAAAATATGACAGGATGAGTACAGTAAAATATGACAGGATGAGTACAGCAAATTATGACAGAATGAGTACAGCCAAATACGACCGGGTGACTTCAGTAGAGTATGACAGGGTGAGTACAGTAAAATACGACAGAGCGAGTACAGTAAAATGACAGGGCGAGTACAGTAAAATATGACAGGATGAGTACAGCAAAATATGACAGGATGAGTACAGTAAAATACGACCGGGTGATTTCAGTAGAATATGACAGGGTAAGTATGGTAAAATTCGACAGGGCGAGGACAGTAAAATGACAGGGTGAGTAATGTAAAATACGACAGTATGGGTACAGTAAAATTTGACAGGATGAGTACAGTAAAATATGACAGGATGAGTACAGCAAAACATGACAGAATGAGTACAGTAAAATACGACCAGGTGATTTCAGTAGAATATGACAGGGTGAGTACAGTAAAATACGACAGGGCGAGTACAGTAGAATGACAGGGCGAGTACAATAAAATATGACAGGATGAGTACAGCAAAACATGACAGAATGAGTACAGTAAAATACGACCAGGTGATTTCAGTAGAATATGACAGGGTGAGTGCAGTAAAATACGACAGGGCGAGTACAGTAAAATGACAGGGTGAGTACAGTAAAATATGACAGGATGAGTACAGCAAAATATGACAGGATGAGTACAGTAAAATACGACCGGGTGATTTCAGTAGAATATGACAGGGTAAGTACAGTAAAATTCGACAGGGCGAGTACAGTAAAATGACAGGGTGAGTATGTAAAATACGACAGTATGGGTACAGTAAAATATGACAGGATGAGTACAGTATAATATGAGAGGCTGAGTATAGTAAAATACGACCGGGTGATTTCAGTAGAATATGACAGGGTGAGTACAGTAAAATACGAGAGGATGAGTACAGCGAAATGTGACAGGGTGAGTACTGTAAAATACGACAGGGTGAATACTGTAAAATATGACAGAATGAGTATAGTTAAATATGACAGGATAAGTACAATAAAATGACAGGGTGAGTACAGTAAAATATGACAGGATGAGTACAGTAAAGTACGACCGGGTGATTTCAGTAGAATATGACAGGGTGAGTACAGTAAAATACGACAGGGCAAGTACAGTAAAATGACAGTGTGAGTAAAGTAAAATACGACAGGGTGAGTAGAGTAAAATATGACAGGATGATTACAGTAAAATATGACAGGGCAAGTACAGTAAAATATGACAGGGCGAGTACTGTAAAATACGACAGGATGGATACAGTAAAATATGACAGGATGTTTGCAGTAAAATATGACAGGGCGAGTACAGTAAAATATGACAGGGTTAGTACTGTAAAATACGACATGATGAATACTGTAAAATATGACAGGATGGGTACAGTAAAATATGACAGGATGTTTACAGTAAAATACGACAGGGCGAGTACAGTAAAATATGACAGGGTTAGTACTGTAATATACGACATGGTGAATACTGTAAAATACGACAGGATGGGTACAGTAAAATATGACAGGGTGAGTACAGTAAAATACGACAGGGCAAGTACAGTAAAATATGACCAGGTGAATACTGTAAAATACGACAGGATGTTTACATTAAAATACAACAGGGCGAGTACAGTAAAATATGACAGGGTGAGTACAGTGAAATGTGACAGGGTGAGTATAGTAAAATAATTGAAAGTGAAATAATATATCATAACCTGACACCTGCTGGCAGGTGAAAATACTGCAGGTGTGGCGATATGATTATTATTTGTATTCATATGTTTTATGGTAAACATCACAGCTGCTTTACATGTAACACTTATATCCACCCATGGATGACAACATTCATGTCTTCATTCATACCAGAAGAAAAGCAGTTTTGCTCATAAACTAATGTATTCATTTGTCAATGTTCAAATGTGCCTTCAACGATGATTGAAGTGGTGATGTACAGTAAATGTGGAATTAGTTGCAATCATTTGTTGGAAGAATTAATTCCATTGAGTCAAGTTTAATGTCCCCTTTTACTGTTATTGCTTGCAGCTCATTTGTCTTGATGGACTTTGACAAACGAGCAGCCATTAGAGCACATTATTTACCTGCAAATGTCAAAGAAAACAAAGACTATTTATTTGTTGTTTCATGTGTATTCTGTATGCGTACACATTGCAGTCTGTACCCTTGTGTGTTATATATGTGTATATGTATATATGTATGTATATATTATATCGTATTATATATATTATGTATACATCCATCCATCCATCCATTTTCTAACGCTTGTCCCGTTCGGGGTTGCTGGGGGTCGTTGGAGCCTATCTCAGCTGCAATAGATATATATATATACATATATATATATATATATATATATATATATATATATATATATATATATATATATATATATATATATATATATATATATATGTGTCTATATGTAGGTGTGGTGATTGGCTCATGAGTTACCTAGGATGTGTTTCCGTCTGTGGCGGCATGTTGAAATTATTTCACTGCACTTGTTGAGGGATGACAGGTCTGGATGATATATAATAAACCGTTTATCTTTTAAGCATATGTTGCATCTTGTATAACAACTGATGTAAGGTGTGCTGGATGCAAAAATTTCCCATGTTATTGAATATTCAACATTATTGTCTTTGAGGTTCCAAATGTGCTTGCTGAGTTCTGTAGAATTCCGCAAAGTCTGGTTTCTAAAGGAGGCCTTGTGATTATTCCATCTGGCTTTAAACTCTCCTTCGGTTAATCCTACGTACGTGTCGGATGTGTTAATGTCCTTGCGTGTTACCTTTGCTTGATAAACGACTGATGTTTGTAAGCACCCCCCGTTGAGAGGGCAATCAGGTTTCTTGCGACAGTTACATTCCTTATTGGTTTCAGAGTCGTTTAGTCTGGGGGTAGGCAGTCCTTTTGCAATTGCTTTGTTGTGGTTTGAAATGATTTGTTGTATGTTATTCATACAGCTGTAGCTCAATTTAATGTTGTTCTTGTTGAATATTTTTCTTAGGGTGTTGCCTTCGGGGAAGTGTTTGTGGCATTGCGCTCTACCACGGTATCGAGCACTATTCTCTGGATAATCCAATCAAGACATATATATATATATATATTTTTTTTTTATATATATGTTTTTATATATATATACATACATATATATATATATATATATATATATATATATATATATATGTATATACATATATATATATATGTATTTATATATATATGTATATATATATCTTTATATATATATGTGTGTGTGTGTGTGTGTATATATATATATATACACACACATATATACACACACATATATAAATATATGTGTGTGTGTATATATATTGATATATGTATGTATGTATATACATATGTGTAAATGTGTATATAAATATGTATGTATGTATTTTATATGTATGTTAGTATATATGTGTATGTATGGATTTTTTATATATGTCTATGTGTGTGTATATATGTATGTATTATATATGTATATGTGTGCATATATGAATATATTCATATATGTGTGTGTGTATATGTATATATATATATCAATCAATATATATGTGTATATGTGTATATATATGTGTCTGTATGTATATATGTGTGTATATGTGATGTATGTATATATGTGTGTGTACATATATATATTTATGTATGTATGTATATATACAGTATAGTTATCTACATATATATCTACATACATATATCTACACACACACACATATATATAAACACACACACATACTTTTTAAAACATACTTTTTCCATACGTTTTAACGACCTGTCTATATATAAACATGTACTTTTGTCCTTAAAACTATTTTATTTTAAAGCAACAAAACATGAACTGATTGACTTGTTGAAGTAAAATTTTAAGCTTCTTATTGGACAGAAAGGTCCTGACGTGTGAATGTTTGTTTATTACACTTGTGGGCACACACTTTACATTGGAGTGTTTGTGAACACATGAATGTTTGGAGAGTACAGGCAGAAAGTCATCATCTCATCTTGATATCAATATTAGTTCGATATCAGCAAAAACATGTGATCATGTGTGTTTGCAGGTACAATGTGTGATTTGGTGCGATACAAGCAGTCCTGACGAGTGTTTATTTGTGTGTGATATTATGTGCGACACAAGCAGTCTTGCAGCATGTTTACTTGTGTGTGATATCATGTTCGATACAGGCAGTCCTGCAGTGTGTTTACTTGTGTGTGGTATCATGTGCGATACAAGCTGTCTTACAACATGTTTTTGTGTGATATCATGTGCGATACAAGCAGTCCTGCAGTATGTTTAGTTGTGTGTGAAATCATGTGCGATACAAGCAGTCCTGTAGCGTGTTTACTCGTTATATCATGTGCAACACTAACTGTCCTGCCACGTGTTTACATGTGTGTGACTGTGATATCATGTGCGATACAATCAGTCTTGCATTGTGTTTACTTGGGTCTGATATCATGTGTGATACAAGCAGCAGTGTTCACTTTTGTGTACTATCATGTACGATATAAGCAGTCCTGCACCCTTTTTATATGTGTTTGATTTCATGTGCGATACAAGCAGTCCTGCAGCGTGTTTACTTGTGTGTGATTTTATGTGCGATACAAGCTGTCCTGCAGGGTTATTTGCATGTGATTTCCATGTACGATATCAGCAGTCATGCAGAGCGTTTACTTGTGTGTGATATCATGTGCGATACAAGCTGTCCTGCAGTGTGTTTACTTGTGTGCGATATCATGTGCAATACAAGCAGCCCAGCAGCGTGTTTGCTTGTGTCTGATATCATGTGCGATACAAGCAGTCCTGCAGAGTGTTTACTTGTGTGTGATATCATGTGCGATACAAGCAGTCCTGCAGTGTGTTTACTTGTGTGCAATTTCATGTGCGATACAAGCAGTCCTGCAGCGTGTTTACTTGTGTGCAATATCATGTGTGATACAAGCAGTCCAGCAGCGTGTTTACTTGTGTCTGATATCATGTGTGATACAAGTAGTCCTGCAGAGTGTTTACCTGTGTGTGATGTCATGTGCGATACAAGCAGTTCTGCAGCGTGTTTACTTGTGTGCGATATCATGTGCGATACAAGCAGTCCACTAGCGTGTTTACTTGTTTGATATCATGTGCGATACAAGCAGTCCCGCAGAGTGTTTACTTGTGTGTGATATCATGTGCGATACAAGCAGTCCTGCAACCATTTTTCCTTCTGTCTGATATCATGTGCGATACAAGCAGTCCACTAGCGTGTTTACTTGTTTGATATCATGTGCGATACAAGCAGTCCTGCAGCGTTTTTACTTGTGTGTGATATCATGTGCGATACAAGCAGTCCTGCAGCGTTTTTACTTGTGTGTGATATCATGTGCGATACAAGCAGTCCTGCAACCTTTTTTCCTTCTGTCTGATATCATGTGCGATACAAGCAGTCCACTAGCGTGTTTACTTGTTTGATATCATGTGCGATACAAGCAGTCCTGCAGCGTTTTTACTTGTGTGTGATATCATGTGCGATACAAGCAGTCCTGCAGCGTTTTTACTTGTGTGTGATATCATGTGCGATACAAGCAGTCCTGCAGCGTGCTTACCACATTACTGTTGTAGAAAATGCCAATATAATCACTGACCACATGCAATGTGATGATTAATGCGTCTAAATTTAGTACGTGTAAAAAGTCTGTGCGAAGGAGGCCATCGCGCTGCAACTTTGTCAACATGTTTAGACCGTCAAAAATACAAATATTAGATCTTGTTTCAGTTCAGCAATATTATTTTATAAGTGTATAGCTGCTTGATGACTTAAAGATGTTTGTTTTTTCACGTTGAATATTTATTATTCACATATGTGACAAATAATTGTTGAAATATCCATTTCGTTATGCCTGGAAGGTTCACACACTCACAGTTAGGGGCAACATCTTCCAGGAGAGCACCTTCTAAAATCCACATGTTTATTATACACGTGTGTCAATGATGTACATGTTTATTATACACTTGTGGCAATAATGTACATGTTTATTATACACTTGTGGCAATAATGTACATGTTTATTATTCACGTGTGTCAATGATGTACATGTTTATTATACACTTGTGGCAATAATGTACATGTTTATTATACACTTGTGGCAATAATGTACATGTTTATTATAAACGTGTGGCAATAATGTACATGTTTAATTATACACTTGTGTCAATAATGTACATGTTTATTATACACCAGTGTCAATAATGGACATGTTTATTATAAACATGTGTCAATAATGGACATTTTTATTATACACTTGTGGCAATAATATACATGTTTATTATAAACATGTGTCAATAATCGGCATGTTTGTTATACACTTGTGTCAACAATATACATGTTTATTATACACTTGTGTCAATGATGTACATGTTTATTATACACTTGTGTCAATAATGTACATGTTTATTATACATTCGTGTCCACAATGCACATTTATCATACACTTGTGTCAATAATATACATATTTATTATAAACCTGTCTATAATGTAAATGTTTATTATACACTTGTGTCAATAATGTACATGTTTATTATAAACTTGTGTCAAAAATGGACATGTTTATTATACATTTGTGTCCACAATGCACGTTTATCATACACTTGTGTCAATAATGTACATTTTTATTATAAATGTGTGTCAATAATGTACGTGTCTATTATGGAATTGTGTCAATAATGTACAAGTTTATTATGGAGTTTTGTTAATAATATACATGTTTATTAAGAGTTATGTCAATAATATACATGTGTATTATAAATTTATGTCAGTAATATATATGTTTATTATACACTTGTGTCAATAATGTGCATGTTTATTGTAGAGTATGTCAGTAATCTACATGTTTATTATAGCGTTATGTCATTAATCTACATGTTTATTATACACTTGTGTTAATAATGTAGATGTTTATTATAAACGTGTGTCAATAATGTACATGTTTATTATACACGTTTGTCAATAATGTATATGTTTATTATAAACGTGTGTCAATAATGTACATGTTTATTATACACTTGTGTCAATAATCTACATGTTTATTATACATGTGTCAACAATGCATGTTTATCATACACTTGTGTCAATAATCTACATATTTATTATAAACGTGTGTCTATAATGTACATGTTTATTATACACTCTTGTCAATAATGTACATGTTTATTATAAACATGTGTCAATAATGTACATGTTTATTATACACTTGTGTCAATAATCTGCATGTTTATTATACATTCGTGTCAACAATGCATGTTTATCATACACTTGTGTAAATATTGTACATATTTATTATAAGCGTGTGCCTATAATATACATGTTTATTATACGCATGTGTCAATAATGTACATGTTTATTATACATGCGTGTCAATAATGAACATGTTTATTATACACGTGTCAATAATGTACATGTTTATTATACACGTGTGTCAATAACGTACATGTTTATTATACACTTGTGGTAATAATGTACATGTTTATTATACACGTGTGTCAATGATGTACATGTTTATTATACACTTGTGGCAATAATGTACATGTTTATTATACACTTGTGGCAATAATGTACATGTTTATTATAAATGTGTGGCAATAATGTACATGTTTATTATAAACATGTGTCAATAATGTACATGTTTATTATACACCAGTGTCAATAATGGACATGTTTATTATAAACATGTGGCAATAATGGACATGTTTATTATACACTTGTGGCAATAATGTACATGTTTATTATAAACATGTGTCAATAATCGGCATGTTTATTATACACTTGTGTCAACAATGTACATGTTTATTATACACTTGTGTCAATGATGTACATGTTTATTATACACTTGTGTCAATAATGTACATGTTTATTATACATTCGTGTCCACAATGCACATTTATCATACACTTGTGTCAATAATGTACATATTTATTATAAACGTGTGTCTATAATGTAAATGTTTATTATACACTTGTGGCAATAATGTACATGTTTATTATAAACATGTGTCAATAATCGGCATGCTTATTATACACTTGTGTCAGCAATGTACATGTTTATTATACACTTGTGTCAATGATGTACATGTTTATTATACATGTGTGTCAATAATGTACATGTTTATTATAAACCTGTGTCAATAATGGACATGTTTATTATACATTTGTGTCCACAATGCACGTTTATCATACACTTGTGTCAATAATGTACATTTTTATTATAAATGTGTGTCAATAATCTACGTGTTTATTATGGAATTGTGTCAATAATGTACAAGTTTATTATGGAGTTTTGTTAATAATATACATGTTTATTAAGAGTTATGTCAATAATATACATGTGTATTATAAATTTATGTCAGTAATATATATGTTTATTATACACTTGTGTCAATGTGCATGTTTATTGTAGAGTATGTCAGTAATCTACATGTTTATTATAGCGTTATGTCATTAATCTACATGTTTATTATACACTTGTGTTAATAATGTAGATGTTTATTATAAACGTGTGTCAATAATGTACATGTTTATTATACACGTTTGTCAGTAATGTATATGTTTATTATAAACGTGTGTCAATAATGTACATGTTTATTATGCACTCGTGTCAATAATCTACATGTTTATTATACACTTGTGTCACTAATGTACATGTTTATTAAACACTTGTGTCAATATACATGTTTTTTTATAAACATGTGTCAATAATGTACATGTTTATTATACACTCGTGTCAATAATGTACATGTCTATTATAAACGTGTGTCAATAATGTACATGTTTATTATACACTTGTGTCAATAATCTGCATGTTTATTATACATGTGTCAATAATGTACATATTTATTATAAACGTGTGTCTATAATGTACAATATTGTACACTCGTCAATAATGTACATGTTTATTATAAACATGTGTCAATAATGTACATGTTTATTATACACTTGTGTCAATAATCTGCATGTTTATTATACATTTGTGTCAACAATGCATGTTTATCATACACTTGTGTAAATATTGTACATATTTATTATAAGCGTGTGCCTATAATATACATGTTTATTATACGCATGTGTCAATAATGTACATGTTTATTATATACGTGTGTCAATAATGAACATGTTTATTATACACGTGTGTCGATAATATACGTGTTTATTAGAAGCATGTGTCATTAATGTACATGTTTATTATACACATGTGTCAATAATGTATGTGTTTATTATAGACATGTGTCAATAATGTACATGTTTATTATAAGCATGTGTCAATAATGTATGTGTTTATTATACACTTGTGTCAATAATGTACATTTTTATTATAAACGTGTGTCAATAATGTATGTGTTTATTATACACTTGTGTCAATAATGTACATGTTTATTTTACAATTGTGTCAATAATGTGCATTTTTATTGCAGAGTATGTCAATAATCTACATGTTTATTATGGAGTTATGTCATTAATCTACATGTTTATTATACACGTGTGTCAATCTACATGTTTATTATACACATATGTTAATAACCTACATGTTTATTATAGAGTTGTGTCAATAATGTGCATGTTTATTGTAGAAGTATGTCAATAATTTACATGTTTATTATCAAGTTGTGTCAATAATGTGCATGTAGTGCCGTGTGTGTGTGTGTGTGTGTGTGTGTGTGTGTGTGTGTGTGTGTGTGTGTGTGTGTGTGTGTGTGTGTGTGTGTGTGTGTGTGTGTGTAAAGATTGCATGCTGAATATTCATGAGAGGCCATCTTTGCTGGCACGGACTTGAACGTCGAGAACAACAACGCCTTTGTTTACAAACCAACAACCTCCATCTTTCACACGAATCGTCTTGCATGTTTCACTTAGTCACTTGCATTCATGTTTCACTTAGTCTTGCATGTTTCACTTAGTCACTTGCAGTCATGTTTCACTTAGTCTTGCATGTTTCACTTAGTCACTTGCATTCATGTTTCACTTAGTCTTGCATGTTTCACTTAGTCACTTGCATTCATGTTTCACTTAGTCTTGCATGTTTCACTTAGTCACTTGCATTCATGTTTCACTTAGTCTCTTACATGTTTCACTTAATCACTTGCATTACTCTTTCACTCAGTCACTTGCATTCATTTTCACTTAGTTACCTGCATGTTTCACTTAGTCACTTGCATTTACGTTTCACTTAGTCACTTGCATTCATGTCACACTTAGTCACTTGCATGTTTTACTCAGTCACTTGCATTCATGTTTCACTTAGTCACCTGCATGTTTCACTTAGTCACTTGCATTCATGTCACACTTAGTCACTTGCATGTTTCACTCAGTCACTTGCATTCATGTTTCACTTAGTCACCTGCATGTTTCACTTAGTCACTTGCATTCATGTCACACTTAGTCACTTGCATTCATGTCACACTTAATCACTTGCATGTTTCACTCAGTCACTTGCATTCATGTTTCACTTAGTCACCTGCATGTTTCACCAAGTCGCTTGCATTCATGTTTCACTAAGTCACTTGTGTTCATGTTTCACTAAGTTACTTGCCTTCATGTTTCACGTAATCACTTGCATTCATGTTTCACTTAGTCATTTGCATTCAAGTTTCACTTTATCACTGGCATTCATGTTTCACTTAGTCACTTGCATGTTTCGCTTGGTCACTTGCATTCATGTTTCACTTAGTCACATGCATGTTTCACTTAGTCACTTGCATCTTTTACTTAGTCACCTGTATGTTTCACTTATTCACTTTTATCCATGTTTAACTTAGTCACTTGCATTCATGTCACACTTAGTCACTTGCAGTCATGTTTCACTTAGTCACTTGCCTTCCTGTTTCACTTAGTCACTTGCATTAATGTCTCACTTAGTCACTTGCCTTCATGTTTCACTTAGTCACTTGCATGTTTCACTCGATCACTTGCATTCATGTTTCACTCGATCACTTGCATTCATGTTTCACTTAGTCACTTGCATTTATGTTTCACTTTATCACTTACATTCATGTTTCACTTAGTCATTTGCATTTATGTTTCACTTAGTCACCTCTATGTTTCACTTATTCACTTGCATTCATGTTTCACTTATTCACTTCATTCATGTTGCTCTTAGTCATTTGTATTCATGTTTTACTTCATCACTTGCATTCATGTTTCACTCAGTCACTTACATGTTTCACTCAGGTACTGGTCTTCATGTTTCACTTAGTCACTTGCATGTTTCACTTATTCACTTGCATTTGTTCCACTTTGTCACTCGCATTCATTTCACTTTGTCACTTGCATTCACTTATTCACTTAGTCACCTTGCATGTTTCTCTTATTCACTTGCATCCATGTTTCACTTAATCATCTTACATGTTTCACCTAGTCACTTGCATTTATGTTTCACTTTGTCACTTTCATTTGTGTTTCACATTGTCACTTGCATTCATGTTTCACTTTGTCATCTTGCATTTTTCACTTAGTCACATGCAGTCATGTTTCACTTAGTCACTTGCATGTTTCACTTTGTCACTTGCATTTATGTTTCACTTTGTCACTTGCAATCATGTTTCACTTTGTCACTTGCATGTTTCCCTTAGTAACTTGCATTCATGTTTCACTCAGTCACTTGCATTTATGTTTCACTTTGTCACTTTCATTTATTTTTCACATTGTCACTTGCATTCATGTTTCACTTAGTCACCTGCATGTTTCACTTAGTCCCTTGCATTCATGTTTCACTCAGTCACTTACATGTTTCACTTAGTCACTTGCATGTTTCACTCAGTCACTTGCATTCATGTTTCCCGTGTCAATGGTTGTCCTGAGAGGAGCGCCGACACACTCGGTCATGCAGCACTGCCGCAGCCCCGCCTGTCTGAGCCGGCCAATCAAACGCTTCCTTTTGAAGCTGGAGGAGTGCGCCAGTGTTGCCTAGCAATCACATTGGGCACGTTTCTGGGAGGTCCTGTGCGGACGACCACGAGCAGAAAGGAAGCCAGGATGGGACTGAGCCTGCAAGAGCTGCTGGAGCCCTCCAGTTTCTGAGGACTTTGTAGAAACTTGGACCACGGAGGATCTTTTTAGAACCTGGACCGTGGAGGACTTTGTACAACCTGGACCACGGGGGACTTTGTAGAACCTGGACCACGGAGGACCTTGTGACTGACCTTCTTCCTGTGGGACCTTATTGGTCCACCCAAGTCCTTAAAGGTTCCAGTTTGTGGTTCCTGGACCAGCTTCCAGGACCCTGTTGTTTTAAAAGTGAGACTGAGGATGTGGAAGCTGAAGGCCTTGTGTCTGGACTACTGGCATGTGGTGTGTGTGCAGGCCCACAGCAGCTCCTACACAAGGTAGGTGAGAAGATGACAAGAAGTGTCTTTTTTTTTTTTAAGTCAGCCTGACTTGAAGGTTTACTGGACTACATTTTCACTGCTCTGTTGACCTTTGACCTCCTGCATGACGAGGTCCACGCTGACCGCCTTCCTCTCCTCAGTCTTCAGTACCTCGCTCAGCAGGAGTCACAATTATTCCAGATTCAAACAAATGTTGTTCAGTTTCACACCAAACTGTCAAATCAGCTTTAAAAGGATCATATTGTGCAATATGCAAATATATATATATATATATATATATATATATATATATATATATATATATATATATATATATATATATATATATATATATTTTTTTTTTTATTTTTTTAATTTAGCATTATGAATATCATGATCATATATGTGTTATTCTTTTTAATAGCTTGTTTTCTATGTAATTATTATATATGTATTATTATTATCATTATTATTATTATTATTATTATTATTTTAATAGTTTATTTTCTATATACCATTATTTATTATCATTACTAATATCATGATCATATATGTATTATTATTATTTTAATAGCTTGTTTTCTATACACCATTATTTATTATCAGCATTATTATTATCATAATCATATATGGATTATTATTATTATTTTTATTTTTTTTAATCATTATTATAGCTTGTTTTCTATATACCATTATTTATGATCATTAATGTCATGATCCTACACAGTATATATTATTGTTATGATGATGATGATGATGATTATTATTATTATCGTAATAGTTTATTTTATACATACAATTATTTATTATCATTAATATCATGATCATGTATGTATTATTATTATCATTTTAATAGTTTATTTTCTATATACCATTATTTATTATCATTATTAATATCATGATCATATATGGATTATCATTATTCTTAATAGCTTGTTTTCTATATACCATTATTTATTTTTATTATTATTGATGTCATGATCATATACGTATTATTATTATTATTTTAATAGTTTATTTTCTGTATACCGTTGTTTATTATCATTACTAATATCGTGATCACATATGTATTATTATTATTTTAATAGCTTGTATTCTCTATACCATTATTTATTATCAGCATTATTAATATCATGATCATATATAAATTATTATTATTATTATAGCTTTTTTTCTATACACCATTATGTATTATCATTAATATCATGATCCTACACAGTATTTATTATTATTATTATTATTTTAATAGTGTATTTTCTACATACCATTATTTATTATCATTAATATCATGATCATGTATGCATTATTATTATCATTTTAATAGTTATTTTTTTATTCAGCATTATGTATTATCATTAATATCATGATCCTACACAGTATCTATTATTATTATTCTTATTGTAATAGTGTATTTTCTACATACCATTATTTATTATCATTAATATCATGATCATATATGGATTATTATTTTAATAGCTTGTTTTCTATATACCATTATTTATCAGTATTATTAAAATCATGATCATATATGTATTATTATTATTATTATTACTTTTATAGCTTCTTTTCTATCTACCATCAATTCTAATTATTATTAATATCATGATCATATATGGATTATTATAATTATTTTAATAGTTTATTTCTATTTATTATCATGATTAAATTAGTATATATTCACAGATGGACGGATGCCTTCAGTGAGGATGACAAGCAGACAATTTAGTGTTAATTTTTAATAACATGTTTGAAACATGTTTCAAATACTATTCAATAAGACAATGTTTGTGTAACATGTTTATGTCAACACTGTTTGTGTAACATTTTAATCTCAAAATTGTTTGTGTAACCACCATAAAATTATGTGGCAGGTCACATTAAAATGATGTGGCGGGCCACATTAAAATGATGTAGCCCACTACATAAAAATGATGTATTAGGTCACGTTAAAATTATGTATTAGGTCACATTAAAATTATGTGGCCCACCACATTAAAATGACGTGGCGGGCCACGTTAAAATGATGTAGCCCACTACATAAAAATGATGTGACTGGTCATATTAAAATGATGTGGTGGACCACATACTGTAAATTACATGGCGGGCCACGACGTTAAAATAATATGAGGTGGAGGGCCACAAGTTTAAACCCCGTGGTCTATATAAAGTAGGCCTGGATCATCTTTTGCCTCATTCCTGTGAGAATCCTGCGTGTGACCATAGCATTAAGGAGCGGGACTATCCAGGACTGGCTGCATATAAGATAATACTGCATCATCTCTTTCTATCTCGGACTTATCAGGTCAAAAACCCCATGCTTTACGCATTCTTGACGCCTGCTTCAAGTGAGGGATCAGGAAAAAAAACACTAATAATTTTATATATATATATATATATATATATATATATATATATATATATATATATATATATATATATATATATATATATATATATATATGTATATATATATATATATATATATGTATATATGTATATATATATATATATATATATGTATATATATATATATATATATATGTATATATATATATATATGTATATATATATATATATATATGTATATGTATGTATATATATATATATATATATATGTATATGTATGTATATATATATATATATATGTATACTTGTATGTATATATATGTGGATGTATATAATATGTATGTATGTCTATGTATGTATACATATGTGTATATATATATGTATGTATACCTATATATATGTATTTATATATGTGTGTGTGTATGTATCTATATATATTTATGTATATATACATATATGTATGTATATATGTGTATATATATGTGTATATATGTCTTGATTGGATGATCCAGAGAATAGTGCTCGATACCGTGGTAGAGCGCAATATGTAGGTGTGGGAAAAATCACAAGACTACTTCGTCTCTACAGAACTGTTTCATGAGGGGTTCCCTCAATCATCAGGAGATTTTAATGTGTATATATGTATTTATATATTTATATGTATATATATATGTATTTATATATGTATACATATATGTGTATATATGGATACATATATGTATACATATATGTATATATATGTATGTATATATGTGTATATACATACATACATACATATACATATATTATTTGTATATATTTATAGATATACACTACATAGGTATATATTTATAGTCAGTATATTATATATATTTTATACGCATATATGTGTGTATGTAATATGTTTAAATATGTATATGTTTTTTAGATGTTAAACACATTCAGTATATATGCAAATACATATATTATTATATGTTATATATGTGTATGTACTTTATGTATATATATGCACGTATTTATATATGTATATACATGCAAAGACATTTATGTATATATAGTATATATGTGTATATATATATGTATGTATATACGTGTGTGTGTATAGACTGTATCCTTATTTACATATGTAAATGTGTGCGTGTGCGCGCGTGCGTGTGTGTGTGTGTGTGTGTGTGTGTGTGTGTGTGTGTGTGTGTGTGTGTGTGTGTGTGTGTGTGTGTGTGTGTGTGTGTGTGTGTGTGTGTGTGTGTGTGTGTGTGTGTGTGCGTCTGCATAAATGACAGCCCATCCCCCGGCTGCTGTGTTGAGCCCATACAGATGTCCCCATGTGGTCATGTGACAATGAGGTCATGTGACCATGTGATTGAGCGCTGTAACGAGGCGGAGCTCAGATGTTCTTGTTGCCAAACAATCAAGAAGCAGCTGCTGAAAGGGGAAAGCAGCTGAGCCAAATGTTGCCAAGTCACAAAAACATTGAGTGGAATATGTTGGTTCCTTTTGGAAAAGACATGCATCTTTATTATGCTAACATCTTTACACTTGTGCCAATACCATCTTTAATATGCTAACTGACATCTTCACACTTGTGCCATTACCATCTTTAATATGCTAACTAACATCTTCAAACATGTTTCAATACCATCTTTAATATGCTAACTTACATCTTCACACTTGTGTCAATACCATCTTTATTATGCTAACATCTTCACACTTGTGTCAATACCATCTTTAATATGCTAACTAACATCTTCACATTTGTTTCAATACCATTTTTAATTTGCTAACTAACATCTTCACACTTGTGTCAATACCCTCTTTAATATGCTAACTAACATCTTCACACTTGTATCAATACCATCTTTAATATGCTAACTAACATCTCCACACTTGTATCAATACCATCTTTAATATGCTAACTAACATCTTCTCAGTTGTGTTGTTATCATCTTTAATATGCTAACTAACATCTTCACACTTGTATCAATACCATATTTAATTTGCTAACTAACATCTTCACACTTGTGTCAATACCATCTTTAATTTGCTAACTAACATCATCACATTTGTTTCAATACCATCTTTAATTTGCTAACTAACATCTTCAAACTTGTGTCAATACCATCTTTAATATGCTAACTAACATCTTCACATTTGTTTCAATACTATCTTTAATTTGCTAACTAAAATCTTCACACTTGTGTCAATACCATCTTTAATATGCTAACTATCATCTTCACATTTGTTTCAATACCATTTTTAATTTGCTAACTAACATCTTCACACTTGTATCAATACCATCTTTAATTTGCTAACATACATCTTCACATTTGTGTCAATACCATCTTTATTATGCTAACTTACATCTTCACACTTGTGTCAATACCATCTTTATTATGCTAACATATTCACACTTGTGTCAATACCATCTTTGATATGCTAACTAACATCTTCACACTTGTGTCAATACCATCTTTATTATGCTAACATCTTCACACTTGTATAAATACCATATTTAATTTGCTAACTAACATCTTCACACTTGTGCCAATACCATCTTTAATATGCTAACTTACATCTTCACACTTGTGTCAATACTATCTTTACTATGCTAACTAACATCTTCACACTTGTCTCAATACCATCTTTAATATGCTAATTACATCTTCCCATTTGTTTCAATACCATCTTTAATTTGCTAACTAAAATCTTCACACTTGTGTCCATACCATCTTCAATATGCTAACTTACATCTTCACACTTGCATCAATACCATATTTAATTTGCTAATTTACATCTTCACACTTGTGCCAATACCATTTTTATTATGCTAATTAACATTTTCATACTTGTTTCAATACCATGTTTATTATGCTAACATTTTCACACTTGTGCCAATACCATCTTCAATATGTTAACTTACATCTTCACACTTGTGCCAATACCATCTTTATTATGCTAACTAACATTTTCACACTTGTTTCAATACCATCTTTATTATGCTAACATCTTCACACTTGTGCCAATACCATCTTCAATATGCTAACTTACATCTTCACATTTGTTTCGATACCATCTTTATCATGCTAACATCTTCACACTTGTGCTAATACCATCTTTACTATGCTAACTAACATCTTCACATTTGTTTCAATACCATCTTTAATATGCTAACTTACATCTTCACACTTGTGCCAATACCATCTTTAATATGCTAACTAACATTTTCACACTCGTTTCAATACCATCTTTATTATGCTAACATCTTCACACTTGTGCCAATACCATCTTCAATATGCTAACATTCATCTTCACATTTGTTTCAATACCATCTTTATCATGCTAACATCTTCACACTTGTGCTAATACCATCTTTAATATGCTAACTAACATCTTCACACTTGTATCAATACCATGTTTAATTTGCTAACATCTTCACACTTGTGTCAATACCATCTTTATTATGCTAACATCTTCACACTTGTGTTAATACCATCTTTACTATGCTAAATAACATCTTCACATTTGTTTCAATACCATCTTTAATATGCTAACTTACATCTTCACACTTGTGCCAATACCAGAGGTGGGTAGAGTAGCCAGAAATTGTACTCAAGTAAGAGTACTGTTACTTTAGAGATGTATTACTCAAGTGAAAGTAGGGAGTAGTCACCTAAATATTTACTTGAGTAAAAGTAAAAAGTATGTTGAGAAGACAGGAACTGTGCGATCAGTCTTCAGGCTTTTGACGGGAAGTACGGTTGAAATAAAAAGTGTCTTTTTTCCTTTACACTTTTGATTGATTGATTGAAACTTGTATTAGTATATTGTACAGTACAGTACATATTCCACACAATTGACCACTAAATGGTAACACTCGAAAGAGTTTTTCAACTTGTTTAAGTCGGATTCGACGTGTGACGGTCACGTGACCGCCTGGTTTTGTTTGATTGGTCCAACGTCACCAGTGACAGCATTTGATTGGTGAAACGCAGGCATGCGTATATTCTACTTAGAATGCGTGTCTGACATAAACAAAACAAACAAAGCGTGCATTAACAGATCGATTAAAAAAAAGTAGCGAGTAGCGAGCTGATTGTAGATAAATGGAGCGGAGTAAAAGTAGCGTTTCTTCTCTATAAATATACTCAAGTAAAAGTAAAAGTATGTTGCATAAAAACTACTCTTAGAAGTACAATTGATCCCAAAAATTACTCAAGTAGATGTAACTGAGTAAATGTAGCGCGTTATTATCCACCTCTGGCCAATACCATCTTTAATTTGCTAACTAACATCTTCACACTTGTATCAATACCATGTTTAATTTGCTAACATCTTCACACTTGTGTTAATACCATCTTTATTGTGCTAACATCTTCACACTTGTGTCAATACCATCTTAATTATGCTAACATCTTTACACTTGTGCTAATACCATCTTTACTATGCTAACTAACACCTTCACATTTGTTTCAATACCATCTTTAATATGCTAACTAACATTTTCACACTTGTATCACTACCATCTTTAATATGCTAACTAACATGTTCACACTTGTTTCAATACCATCTTTATTATGCTAACATCTTCTCACTTGTGTTGTTACCATCTTTAATATGCTAACTAACATTTTCACACTTGTATCACTACCATCTTTAATATGCTAACTAACATGTTCACACTTGTTTCAATACCATCTTTATTATGCTAACATCTTCTCACTTGTGTTGTTACCATCTTTATTATGCTAACATCTTCACACTTGTACCAATACCATCTTGAATATGCTAACTTATATCTTTACATTTGTTTCAATGCCATCTTTAATTTGCTAACTTACATCTTCACACTTGTGTCAATACCATCTTTAAAATGCTAACTAACATCTTCATCCATCCATCCATCCATCATCTTCCGCTTATCCGAGGTCGGGTCGCGGGGGCAACAGCTTAAGCAGGGAAACCCAGACTTCCCTCTCCCCAGCCAATTCGTCTAGCTCTTCCCGGGGGATCCCGAGGCGTTCCCAGGCCAGCCGGGAGACATAGTCTTCCCAACGTGTCCTGGGTCTTCCCCGTGGCCTCCTACCGGTTGGACGTGCCCTAAACACCTCCCTAGGGAGGCGTTCGGGTGGCATCCTGACCAGATGCCCGAACCACCTCATCTGGCTCCTCTCGATGTGAAGGAACAGCGGCTTTACTTTGAGTTCCTCCCGGATGGCAGAGCTTCTCATACTATCTCTAAGGGAGAGCCCCGCCACACGGCGGAGGAAACTCATTTCGGCCGCTTGTACCCATGATCTTATCCTTTCGGTCATGACCCAAAGCTCATGACCATAGGTGAGGATGGGAACGTAGATCGACCGGTAAATTGAGAGCTTTGCCTTCCGGCTCAGCTCCTTCTTCACCACAACGGATCGGTACAACGTCCGCATTACTGAAGACGCCGCACCGATCCGCCTGTCGATCTCACGATCCACTCTTCCCCCACTCGTGAACAAGACTCCTAGGTACTTGAACTCCTCCACTTGGGGCAGGGTCTCCTCCCCAACCCGGAGATGGCATTCCACCCTTTTCCGGGCGAGAACCATGGACTCGGACTTGGAGGTGCTGATTCTCATTCCGGTCGCTTCACACTCGGCTGCGAACCGATCCAGCGAGAGCTGAAGATCCCGGTCAGATGAAGCCATCAGGACCACAACATCTTCACACTTGTTTCAATACCATCTTTATTATGCTAACATCTTCTCACTTGTCTCAATACCATCTTTATTATGCTAACGTCTTCAAGATACTCTACCTTCAGACGTGTTGTAGTCGTGCAGGTTCAAGCCAACAGTGCAATGTTTACTATCTTCCTGCCTTCTTGTTGGTGCTGGCCAACGAGATGATTTGCCTTCCAAAATGCCCGCCAGTGTATCTTGACCTTCTGAAGTGAAAGAGGAAGTGTTGAGACTTTTAGCTATTGTATTTTCTCATGTCCAGCGCTCTTATTTTGGTTCCTCTTCCTCTTTATGGTCACATTGAGAGCCAATCAAAAGCTGGATTCTCCCGGCCTCTTGTCCATTGTTCCTGTTTCTCAACCATAGGGCCGGGCCCAAAACTCTTTTGTGGTCCTCAGCTGTGGTGCTCAATAAGGAACTTAAAGGCCTACTGAAACCCACTACTACCGACCACGCAGTCTGATAGTTTATATATCAATGATGAAATATTAACATTGCAACACATGCTAATACGGCCGGTTTATAAACCCTGTTTCCATATGAGTTGGGAAATTGTGTTAGATGTAAATATAAACGGAATACAACGATTTGCAAAACATTTTCAACCCATATTCATTTGAATATGCTACAAAGACAACATATTTGATGTTCAAACTGATAAACATTTCTTTTGCAAATAATCATTAATCATTAATCATTAGAATTTGATGCCAGCAACACGTGACAAAGAATTTGGGAAAGGTGGCAATAAATACTGATAAAGTTGAGGAATGCTCATCAAACACTTATATGGAACATCCCACAGGTGTGCAGGCTAATTGGGAACAGGTGGGTGCCATGATTGGGTATAAAAGCAGCTTCCATGAAATACTAAGTAATTCACAAACAACAATGGGGTGAGGGTCACCACTTTGTAAGCAAATTGTTGAACAGTTTTAGAACAACATTTCTCAACGAGCTATTGCAAGGAATTTAGGGGTTTTACCATCTACGGTCCATAAAAGAATCAAAAAGTTCAGAGAATCTGGAGAAACCACTGCACGTAAGCGATGACATCACAGACTTTTGATCCCTCAGGCGGTACTGCATCAAAAACCGACATCGGTGTGTAAAGGATATCACCACAACGGCTCAGGAACACTTCAGAAAACCACTGTCATTAACTACAGTTGATTGCTACATCGCCATGAAATTCTAAGTTAATTATTATTTGCAAAAAAAACCACAAAAAAGTTTATGAGTTTGAACATCAAATATCTTTTCTTTATAGTGCATTCAACTGAATGTGGGTTGAAAAGGATTTGCAAATCATTGTAGTCCGTTTATATTTTATATTTTTATCTAACACAATTTCCCAACTCATATGGAAACAGGGTTTCTAGTTTACTAAATTGCAATTTTAAATTTCCCGTGAAGTATCCTGTTTAAAACGTCGCGGAATGATGACGCGTGCGCTTGACATCACCGGTTGTAGCGGACACGTTCTTCCAGCCCAATCTAAGCTATATGTAGTCGGCTTGAATCGCATTATTACACAGATGTCCGAACATCTGTGTTGCTGAATCTTTTGAAATTTGTTCAATTAATAATGGAGACGTCAAAGAAGAAAGATGTTGGTGGAAAGCGGTGTATTGCGGTCGGCTGTAGCAAAACAAACACAGCCGGTGTTTCTTTGTCTACATTCCCTAAAGATGACGGTGAAGCTTTACTATGGAAGAGAGCGGTCAAGCGAACATGGTTCTCTACCACATGTCAACCGGCAGGTTTCGGTGAGAAAATTATGGTAATAAGTTGGCTCTTACCGTAGACATGAGCGGAGCTCGCGTCGTTCCTCCTGCAGCTGTCATAAAGGGCAGCTGTGACTCTCTTGGCTCCTCCGTGGCTACCCTCAGAGACACTGGCGGTCACCACACCCCTCCGACTTTCAGGTATGACTATATAATCTCACTAAAACACTAATAACACAATAAGTAGATAAGGGATTTTCCAGAATGATCCTAGTAAATGTGTCTAATAACATCTGAATCGCTCCCACTGCCCTCGTCTTTTTTTTTTCTTCTAGTCCTTCACTCTCACTATCCTCATCCACGAATCTTTCATCCTAGCTCAAATTATCTTTCATCTGTCCTTCATGCCGACAGCCATCAGACTGCATAATGCATATGTTCCTTCTTGACGGCACTTAAATGTAGAATATATGTAGAAAATGTTTATTTCATTAATATATATTATATATATAATATCCATCCATCCATCCATCTTCTTCCGCTTATCCGAGGTCGGGTCGCGGGGGCCACAGCCTAAGCAGGGAAACCCAGCCTTCCCCTCTCCCCAGCCACTTCGTCTAGCTCTTCCCGGGGGATCCCGAGGCGATCCCGGGAGACATAGCCTTCCCAACGTGTCCTGGGTCTTCCTCGTGGCCTCCTACCGGTTGGACGTGCCCTAAACACCTCCCTAGGGAGGCGTTCGGGTGGCATCCTGACCAGATGCTCGAACCACCTTATCTGGCTCCTCTCGATGTGGAGGAGCAGCGGCTTTACTTTGAGTTCCTCCCGGATGACAGAGCTTCTCACCCTATCTCTAAGGGAGAGCCCAGCCACACGGCTGAGGAAACTAATTTCGGCCGCTTGTACCCGTGATCTTATCTTTCCGGTCATGACCCAAAGCTCATGACCATAAGTGAGGATTGGAACGCAGATCGACCGGTAAATTGAGAGCTTTGCCTTCCGGCTCAGCTCCTTCTTCACCACAACGGATCGGTACAACGTCCGCATTACTGAACACGGCGCACCGATCCGCCTGTCGATCTCACGATTCACTCTTCCCCCACTCGTGAACAAGACTCCTAGGTACTTGAACTCCTCCACTTGGGGCAGGGTCTCCTCCCCAACCCGGAGATGGCATCCCACCCTTTTCCGGGCGAGAACCATGGACTCGGCTTGGAGGTGCTGATTCTCATTCCGGTCGCTTCACACTCGGCTGCGAACCGATCCAGTGAGAGCTGAAGATCCCGGCCAGATGAAGCCAACAGGACCACATCATCTGCAAAAAGCAGAGACCTAATCCTGCGGTCACCAATCCGGATCCCCTCAAAGCCTTGACTGCGCCTAGAAATTCTGTCCATAAAACTTATGAACAGAATCGGTGACAAAGGACAGCCTTGGCGGAGTCCAACCCTCACTGGAAATGTGTTCGATTTACTGCCGGCAATGCGGACCAAGCTCTGACACTGATCATACAGGGAGCGGACCGCCACAATAATACAGTCCGATAACCCAAAGTCTCTGAGCACTCCCCACAGGACTTCCCAAGGGACACGGTCAAATGCCTTCTCCAAGTCCATAAAGCACATGTAGACTGGTTGGGCAAACTCCCATGCACCCTCAAGAACCCTGCCGAGAGTATAGAGCTGGTCCACAGTTCCACGACCAGGACGAAAACCACACTGTTCCTCCTGAATCCGAGATTCGACTATCCGGCGTAGCCTCCTCTCCATTACACCTAAATAAACCTTACCGGGAAGGTATATATAATATACGTTATATATTATTTATTATTATCATTGTTTATTGTGAGCGAACTGTGGTGCTGAATTTCCCCCAAAGATCAATAAAGTACTTTCTATTCTATTCTATTTTATTCTAAATTAATGGGGAAAGTGTTGCTTTCTCGGCCCGAAGCGCTCTAGCTGCTGGTGGCCATGATTGTAAACAATGTAAGGATGATTATAAACAATGTAAGGATGTGAGGAGCTGTACAACCAGTGACGTCACGCGCACATTGTCTGCTACTTCCGGAACAGGCAAGGCTTTGTTATTAGCGACCAAAAGTTGCAAACTTTAACGTCGATGTTCTCTACTAAATCCTCTCAGCAAAAGTATGGCAAAATCGCGAAATGATCAAGTATGACACATAGAATGGACCTGCTATCCCCGTTTGAAAAAGAAAATCTAATTTCAGTAGGCCTTTAACTGAGCCCGCATGCGAGGTCCCACGGAGACTTCCGGATTGTTGGACTGCATCAGCAGCAGGAACTTCTCCTTTGCACTTTGCTTCCTGTTCCCGGGAAGGTCGGTTCCTCCGGTTATCTCCTCCAACCTTCAGGCGCCGAGTCACGTGAGCTGGGGGACTTCCTGGAACTTGGACAGGAAGTTGAAGCCGGCGGTGGGTGGAGTGCTTTTTTTTGTTGTTCTGCTGCTACCTTACTTGGTCACGGGGCACAGCTGGTCCAGAAACTTGGGAGAAGACGACTGGGTGAGGGTTGTCATTTGTGGTGAAATAGAGTCCGGTTTCCTGTGGAAGGGCTGAGCATGAAGGTTTCTCTGTGGCATGTCTGAGGTCTCCAGTGATGTCAGCAGGAACGTGTGGAACGTCATGTGGAGGTCTTGCATGGCCAGCAGGACCACAAGGTAGGACCACATCTGCTGGCCTCTCTGGACGCCCGGTATCTTGTCTTTGTGTCGGGAAGGGACTCTAGACAAATATCTTTGTATGCAGAGAAGTACACACTGCGGGTACTTACAGTATATGACTGTGATAGTACACTGTACTTACAGTATATGACTATGATAGTACTCTGTACTTACAGTATATTGATTATTTCACAATTTACTTACAGTATATGACTGTGATAGTACACTGTACTTATAGTATATGACTATGATAGTACTCTGTACTTACAGTATATTAATTATTTCACAATTTACTTACAGTATATGACTGATAGTACACTCTACTTACAGTATTTGACTATAACAGTACACTGCATTTACAGTATGTGACTGTTACACTGTACTTACAGTATATCACTATGAAAGTACACTATATTTACAGTGTGTGACTATGTTACACTGTACTTACAGTATTTGACTATAATAGTGCACTGTACTTACAGTATGTGACTATGTTACACTGTACTTACAGTATATTACTATAATAGTACACTGTACTTACAGTATATGACTATGTCACACTGTACTTACAGTATATGACTATAATAGTACACTGTACTTACAGTATATGACTATGTTACTCTGTATTTACAGTATATGACTAATAGTACACTGTATTTACAGTATGTGACTGTTACACCCATACTTGCCAACCTTAAGACCTCCAATTTCGTGAGGTGGGGGGGTGGGGTGGAGGCATGGTTGGGGGTGTGGTTGGGGCGGGTGGGGGGGGTTGGGTGGTTAAGAGGGGAGGAGTATAATTCACCAACTCGAGTATTTCATGTATATTTCATATATATATATATATATATATATATATATGAAATACTTGACTTTCAGTGAATTCTAGTTATATATATTCATTTTGTTATGTATATAAATAAAAGAAATAGTTGAATTTCCGACGGCACCTATCAAATACACAGTAATAAAAACACAGTTGTTCTACTAACTGTATTGAGCATGCTGGTTACTAAAAAAAAAAACACTTACCTTTCACTATTTGAGTAACCTTTGTTCTGCCGTTTGCGTACTGGCGAGCGATCTCCGAATCCGGGAATATATCCTTCACGGATTTGTTGTAGACATCCGCAAATGAGAACGGGATGTTGCTTTCCAGCTATCAGCATAAACATCTTTGTCTCAGCATAAGATACACCATCGGGTCTCCATTTTGCGAAGTGGCCCATAATACTGACCGTTCATGACTGAGTATATCCGTTCGGCCACCGCGTGTTCAATGGAGAAGTCTGTTCTACAAAATTTACAGGCAACATACCCCTTTCCCTTCAAACTCTCCTGGATAAACTGAAATTATTGTTTCCATTAGTTTTGGAACTTGGAAGAGTAGTTCTTCATTTTGCTCGTCGAAGGTGTAATATATTGGGTTGGAGTCAATAACCAGGCGACGTGATGAAGTTACGTCTCTTTACTTTGAGCTTCAGAACAGACTCCCTAATGAATAAGTTCCTTGACTGCACTTAAATGTAGAATATATTTATATTATTCATATATTATATATATAATATTATTTATTATTATAATTGTTTATTGTGAGCGAACTGTGGTGCTGAATATCCCCCAAGGATCAATAAAGTACATTCTATTCTATTCTATGTACAGTAGATGGCAGTATTGTCCCGTGTAAGAGTGTCACAACATTGCTGAGTCAGGTTCTCATGGAGCTGGAGGGGGCGTGGCCTCCAGCGCCGCCTAAATTTCGGGAGATTTTTGGGGAATCATTTGTCTCGGGAGGTTTCCGGGAGAGGCGCTGAATTTCGGGAGTTTCCCGTTGGCAAGTATGGTTACTCTGTACTTACAGTATATTACTATAATAGTACACTGTAATTACAGTATATGTTTATGTTTCACTGTGCT
Organism: Nerophis ophidion; assembly: GCF_033978795.1. Classification (NCBI taxonomy): domain Eukaryota; kingdom Metazoa; phylum Chordata; class Actinopteri; order Syngnathiformes; family Syngnathidae; genus Nerophis; species Nerophis ophidion. Next base: position 18,200,646 of record NC_084616.1, on the reverse strand, counting down.
TACAGTATATGACTGATAGTACACTGTACTTACAGTATATGACTATTACACTGTACTTACAGTATGACTAAAATAGTACAGTATACTTACAGTATATGCCTGTAATAGTACACTGTACTTACAGTATATGTATATATTTCACTGTGCTTACAGTATATGACCATGATAGTACATTGTAATTACAGTATATGACTATGTTGCACTGTACTTACAGTATGACTAAAATAGTACAGTGTACTTACAGTATATGACTGTAATAGTACACTGTACTTACAGTATATGTATATATTTCACTGTGCTTACAGTATATGACCATGATAGTACATTGTAATTACAGTATATGACTATGTTGCACTGTACTTACAGTATATGACTATAATAGTACACTGTACTTACAGTATGTGACTATGTTACACTGTACTTACAGTATATGACTAATAGTACACTGTACTTACAGCATGTGACTATGTTACACTGTACTTACAGTATATGACTATAATAGTACACTGTACTTACAGCATGTTACTATGTTACACTGTACTTACAGTAAATGACTATAATAGTACACTATACGTACAGTATATGACTATGATAGTGCATTGTACTTACAGTATATGACTATAATAGTACACTGTACTTGCAGTATGCGACTATGTTACACTGTACTTACAGTATATGATTGTAATAGTACACTGTATTTACAGTATGTGACTGTTACACCGTACTTACAGTATATTACTATAATAGTACACTGTACTTACAGTATATGTTTATATTTCACTGTGCTTACAGTATATGACTATGATAGTACACTGTACTTACAGTATATGACTATGTTACACTGTACTTACAGTATGACTAAAATGGTACACTGTACTTACAGTATATGACTATAATAGTACACTGTACTTACAGTATATGACTATAATAGTACACTGTATGTACAGTATATGACTATCATAGTACATTGTACTTACAGTATATGACTATAATAGTACACTGTACATACAGTATAGGACTGTGATAGTACACTGTACTTACAGTATGTGACTATATCATAAGTATGTCTATACAGTATGTGTGTGTATATAATCTGTAAGACTTTTTCTACAATAAGGACTCTCAATCTATAAATCTGGAGACAAGAGAAACTTTTAATCTGCAGGGAGGTAATGGATCTTCAAAACAGCACATTTTTACATAAGCAATGATCCAAACGGAAGAAAATGCATATTGTAAGACATTTTATAATAAGACATGTCCTAAATGAATAAACAAACCTTAAAAAAAAGACACCAAAATGCATCAATTGAATTTATTTTAATCAGCCCCTTAAGTCATCCGGCAGCTATAAAATGATAAAAGTAAATTGCTGATTAGGCAATATTTCTAATATTTTATGAGAATACAAATATGTTGACACACACACGTAGAACGCAGTGTTGTGGTCTTTCTCACAGTTGTGTGTGTGTGTGTGTAACTGTGTCAGGTCGCACCCATTTTTCACAGGTGCAAAACGCTGCTCGCAGAACAGTTTTAGTCCTGATAAATCACAGCGCGCATGCTGAATAATTACATACGCATTCACATGCAGGATTGTGGGCGTTCTGATGATCAGCATCAAATCTGCATATTGATGAAGACAGAATATGACTCAACTCCTTATTCTGCTCACTAAGCACAAACACCTGCTCCCAAGTTTAGTGGACTATCTTTGTGTGCCGTCTAGTGACTTTTAGTAGAGCAAGCTGCGGGAGATGAGTGGTGACGAGGGTGTTCATGGGATGTCACCCGACTCTCTCACACTGCATGACTTATTTACTTGGCAGCCACCTGATCTGCACTCATCCTCTAGCAGCACAACAGCGCGCCACAGCTGACAACTTGGAAATATCCTGACCATCAGCTCTGTCGCGTAGGTAAAATGTCAGCCACCGCTTGAATACTTTTGCAGCAGGCCACTTGGTTTTGTGGCTTTCTTTTTTTGTTGCCTTGGGGTTGTTTTGTTGTTTTGTTTTGATGCCTTTTTGTTACCTTGTTGCCCTGTTTTGTTGTGTTGCTTTGTTATTTTGTTTTGATGCCTTGTCGTTGTTTTGTAGCCTTGTTGTATTGCTTTGATGCTTTGTTGTTACCTCGTTGTGTTGTTGCCCTGGTGTTTTGTTTTGTTGCTTTGGTGTTTTGTTGCCTTGTTGTGCTGTTGCCTTGTTGGATTTTGCCTTGTGTTGTTTTGTACCCTTGTTGTTTTGTATTGTTGCCTTGTTTCTTTGTTTTTTTGTTGCCTTGTTCTGTTGTTTTAATGCTTTGGTGTTTTGTTGCCTTGTTGGATTTTGTCTTGTGTTGTTTTGTTGCCTTGCTGTTTTGTTTTGTTGCCTTGTTTTTTTGTTGTTTTGTTGCCTTGTTTTTATGTTGCCTTGTTGTTTTGTTTTGTTGCCTTGTTATTCTGTTGCCTTGTTTTGTTTTGTTTCCTTGTTGCTGTGTTTTTTTGCCTTGTTGTTTTGCTGTCTTGTTGTTCTGTTGCCTTTTTGTTTTCTTGCCTTGTTCTCTTGCTTTATTGTTTTGTTGTCTTGTTTTTGTTGGCTTGTTGTTTTGTTTTTTGCCTTGTTGTTCTTTTGCCTTGTTGTGTTATTGCCTTTTTGTTTTGTTTTTTTGCCTTGTTGCTGTGTTTTGTTGCCCTGTTATTTTACTGCCTTTTTGTATTCTTGCCTTGTTTTGTTTGGTTGCCTTGTCATATTGCCTTGTTCTGTTGCTTTATTGTTTTGTTGTCTTGTTTCTGTTGGCTTGTTGTTGTTTTTTGTTGCCTTGTTGTTCTGTTGCCTTGTTGTGTTATTGCCTTGTTGTTTTGTTGTTTTGTTGCCTTGTTGTTTTACTGCCTTGTTGTTCTGTTGCCTTTTTGTTTTCTTGCCTTGTTGTTTTGTTGCCATTTTGTTTTGTTGCCTTGTTCCGTTGCTGTATTTTTTGTTGTCTTGTTTTTGTTGCTGGATCAGACTTTGGTAGCAGTGAGCAAGTGGTTGTCACGGAAACGGAGTCTGCCAAAGCGAGCGAGTGTTTCCACTGAAGAAGAATTTCAGACTATCGAAACGAGTGCTGAGTGGTTACTGCAATCATTTATATTATTTATAACAGTAAAATATTTAGTAGTATTTATTTGTAATTATTTAACAGTAAAATACATAATAGTATTGATGTGTAGTTCTAGTTTTTAAATCAGTAAAATACATAGTAGTATTGATTTGTAACTATAGTATTTCTAATAGTCAAATACGTGGTAATATATATTTGTAATTTAAGTTTAATAATAAGTAATTATGATTAATAAGTAGTTGTGATAAATAAATACTTATGATAAATAAGCACTGCGATGAGGTGGCGACTTGTCCAGGGTGTACGCCGGCCGAATGCAGCTGAGATAGGCTCCAGCACCCCCCGCGGCCCCGAAAGGGACAAGCGATAGAAAATGGATGGATGGACAGATGGATGGATAGATGGATGAATGAATGAATAAGCAGTTATAAATAATAAGTAGTTATGATGAATAAGTAGTTATGACGAATACGTTGTTATTAATGATAAGTAGTTATGATGAATAAGTTGTTATGATGAATAAGTAGTTATGATGAATAAGTAGTGAAGTGAATTTTTTGTGAATTATATTTATATAGCGCTTTTCATACTTATTAATGATAAGTATTTATGATGAATAAGTAGTTATTGATAAGTAGTTATTAATAAGTAGTTATGATGCATAAGTACTTATTGATAAGTAGTTATAATGAATAAGTAGTTATGATTAAAAGTAGTTATGATGAATAAATATTTATGATGAATAAGTAGTTACAATGAGTAAGTAGTTATAATTAAAAGTAGTTATGATGAAGAAAATGGAAATGGAAAAATGGAAAAAGTATTTATGATGAATAAGTAGTTATGATGAATAAGTAGTTACAATGAATACGTAGTTACAATGAATAAATAGTTATGATGAATAAGTAGTTATGATTATTAAGTAGTTATGATGAATAAATAGTTATGATCTATGAGTAGTTATTATGAATAAGTATTTACAATGAATAAGCAGTTATGATGAATACGTAGTTATTAATAAGAAGTAGTCGAATCAGTATTCATGATGAATGAGGAGTTATAAATAAGGAGTAATTCTGATGAATGAGTATTTATAATGAATGAGTAGTTATGAATAAGAAGTAGTTGTGTTGAATGAGTAGTGATGATGAATAAATAAGTATGAATAAGAAGTAGTTGTGATGAATGAGTAGTTATGATGAATAAATAGTTATTATTAAGAAGTATTCGAACAAGTATTTATGATGAATGAGTAGTTATGAATAAGAAATAGTTATGATGAATGAGTAGTTATGATGAATGAGTATTTCTGATGACTGAGTAGTTATGAATAAGAAGTATTCATGATGAATGAGTAGCTATTAATAGGAAGTAGTTGAATAAGTAGTTGTGATGAATGAGTAGTTATTGTCATGCCTGTTAATCTGGGTTTATGTTTGATCATGTTATGTTTTGTTTTTAGACTCTTGTTTCTCGTTTTTGCACTTCCTGGTTTTGTTGGTTTTCATAGTTACTCATTAGTTTTTACCTGGTCTCCAAGTCACGCCCCACACCTGTTTCTCATCATCATAGTCACTATTTAAGTCATTTGTTTTCTGTTCCTCGGCCTGGGAACTTTGATTTTGCATACTGCTTATGCTGTACTACTTGCTACATGCTTGTGCTACATGCTACATGCTACTTACTATGACTATGCACCTACCTTGCCTTGCCACGCTGATTATTGTTTTGACCACACCACGTAAGATCTTGTTTGTATTTATGCCTCTGTGCAAGTGTTTGTGTTGTCTTGTACCTTTGATAGTATATTTTGTTTATTTGTATATAGTCACGCCATTGTGAGGTTTTGTTTGGAGTTTAGTCTAGGTTATTATCCGCCACTGAGCGCGCCCTTTGTTTTCCCTTTTTGTATTATAGTATATAAATAAATTAATCATGTACTCACATTCTTGCCTGGCTCGTTCCAAATATTCTCTGCATCGAAGAAGCAAAACTAATCCAAGTCAAAGTCCTGACAGTTATGATGAATTAGTAGTTATTAATAAGAAGTAGTTTAATAAATCATTAGGAATAAGAAATATTTATGTTTAATGAGTGTTTATGATGAATGGGTAGTTATGATTAGTAAGTATTTATGATGAAAAAGTATGAGTAGTTATTATGATTAAGTATTTTTGAATAAGAACTATATATGATCAATGAGTAGTTATGATGAATAAGTAGTTATTAATAAGAAGTAGTTGAATTAGTATTTATGATGAATGAGCAGTTATGAATAAGAAGTAGTTGTAATGAATGAGTGCTTATGATGAATGACTTGTTATGATGAATATTTATAATGAATTCGTATTTATGATTAATGAGTAGTTATGATGATTGAGTAGTTATGATGAATGAGTTTTTATAATAAATGAGTAGTTATGATAAATGAGTATTCATGATGAATGAGTAGTTATGATTAATAAGTATTTATGATTAATAAGTATTTATGATGAAAGAGTAGTTATGATGAATGAGTTTTATAATAAATGAGTAGTTATGATAATAAAGTTTTATGATGAATGAGTAGTTATGATTAAGAAATATTTATGATGAAAGAGTATTTATTATGTATGGGTAGTTATGATGATTAAGTAGTTTTGAATAACAAGTATGTATAATGAACGAGTAGTTATGATTTATAAGTAGGTATGATAAATAAGTAGTTATGATAAATGAGTAATTATGATGAATGAGTGTTTATGATTAATGAGAATTTATGATTAATAAGTATTCATGGTGAAAGAGTATTTATGATGTATGGGTAGTTATGATGATTAAGTAGTTTTGCATAATAAGTATATATGCTGAATGAGTAGTTATGATGTATAAGTAGGTATGATAAATAAGTAGTTATGATGAAAAATGAGTATTCATGATGAGTAGTTATGATGAATAAGTAGTTATTATTAAGAAGTAGTTGAATTTGTATTTATGATGAATGAGTAGTTATGAATAAGAAGTAGTTATGATGAATGAGTATTTATGATAAATGAATAGATATGAATAAGAAGTAGTTATGATGAATGAGTATTTATGATGAATGAGTAGTTATGAATAAGAAGTAGTTATGATGAATGACTATGATGAATGAGTAGTTATGAATAAGAAGTAGTTATGATGAATGACTATGATGAATGAGTAGTTATGAATAAGAAGTAGTTATGATGAATGACTATTTATGATGAATGAGTAGTTATGATGAATGACTATTTATGATGAATGAGTAGTTATGAATAAGAAGTAGTTATGATGAATGAGTATTTATGATGAATGAGTAGTTATGATGAATAAGTACTCAGCTATAATGGCATGATTCAGTAGGAGTGAACAGTAGCGATGGTGAAACGATACCAAAGTCTGGATGCAAAGTGAAACACAAGCTGTGATACGATGTCCTTGGTGTGTGTACCTTTTTTTTTTTTTTTAAACCCGCTGTGTCCTTTCATCCAGGTGTTTTTGTTTTGTTTTGTTTTTTTAAATATCAGGAAGTGTATTTCGCTGCTACTGAGGATTATCACCTCTGATATCATTTGTGATGACGTTTTCAACTAATAGCGGCATATAAGTAACTATCAATACAGCCGGTGAGTGTGCCACACACTCACTGAGGGCTCCGTTGTTTTGTGAAAGTGATCAATGTGGACACGAGCGGTTGGAATGTTGAATGGTTTACACAGGAGTATGTTTTGGTTATGCTAATTACTGCTTTCCGGGGTACGCTGTGTTCCAAATAGTGAGTGTTGTGTGTGTGTCATACTTCCACAATGTTAAAACCATCATGGGGCGGTTAAAAAAAAAGATATGACCATTTAATTATGTCTCCTGTGACTTCTGTTGTCCTGCAGCCTGCGCAAGAAGGGATTTATGTAATCGTGAGAGGGGGAGGGGGGTATAGAAGAGTGATGACCTCATGCTGCACTGCAGCTCTTCCACTACACACTGCCCCCTGTGGCGCTACACGCGAACTACACTGATTGCAGACGTTATTAATATGAATGAATACATCATGTGACATTTACAGTAATATTACAGTAGAACACTTATTTCATGACATCATGTGACATTTATTGTAATATTACAGTAGAACTCTTATATTTCATGACATCATGTGACATTTATTGTACTATTACAGTAGAACTCTTATATTTCATGACATCATGTGACTTTACAGTAATATTACAGTAGAAGTCATTTTTCATGACACTGTGTGACATTTATTGTAATATTACAGTAGAACTCTTATATTTCACGGCATAATGTGACATTTACAATAATATTACATCATATGACATTTACAGTAATATTACAGTAGAACTGTACTCCGGCTTCCTCCCACCTCCAAAAACATGCACCTGGGGATAGGTTGATTGGCAACACTAAAATTGGCCCTAGTGTGTGAATGTAAGTGTGAATGTTGTCTGTCTATCTGTGTTGGCCCTGCGATGAGGTGGCGACTTGTCCAGGGTGTACCCTGCCTTCCGCCCGATTGTAGCTGAGATAGGCGCCAGCGCCCCCCGCGACCCCGAAAGGGAATAAGCGGTAGAAAATGGATGGATGGATGTTATATTTCATGACTTCATGTGACATTGATATTACAGTATAAGTCATGTTACATGACGTCATGTGACATTTACAGTAATATTACAGTATCACTCTTATATGCCATGACATGTGACATTTACAGTAATATTACAGTAGAACTTTTATGTCATGACATGTGACATTTACAGTAATATTACAGTAGAACACTTATGTCATGACATCATGTGACATTTACAGTAATATTACAGTAGAAGTCATATTTCATGACATGTGACATTTATTGTAATATTACAGTAGAACTCTTACATGTCATGACATGTGACATTTACAGTATTATTACAGTAGAACTTCTATATGGCATGACATCATGTGACATTTATTGTAATATTAATTAGAACTCTTATATTTCATGACATCATGTGACTTTACAGTAATATTACAGTAGAAGTCATTTTTCATGACACTGTGTGACATTTATTGTAATATTACAGTAGAACTCTTATATTTCACGGCATAATGTGACATTTACAATAATATTACATCATATGACATTTACAGTAATATTACAGTAGAACTGTTATATTTCATGACTTCATGTGACATTGATATTACAGTATAAGTCATGTTACATGACGTCATGTGACATTTACAGTAATATTACAGTACCACTCTTATATGCCATGACATGTGACATTTACAGTAATATTACAGTAGAACTTTTATGTCATGACATGTGACATTTACAGTAATATTACAGTAGAACACTTATGTCATGACATCATGTGACATTTACAGTAATATTACAGTAGAACTCTTATATTTCATGACATGTGACATTTATTGTAATATTACAGTAGAACTCTTACATGTCATGACATGTGACATTTACAGTAATATTACAGTAGAACTTCTATATGGCATGACATCATGTGACATTTATTGTAATATTAATTAGAACTCTTATATTTCATGACATCATGTGACTTTACAGTAATATTACAGTAGAAGTCATTTTTCATGACACCATGTGACATTTATTGTAATATTACAGTAGAACTCTTATATTTCACGGCATAATGTGACATTTACAATAATATTACATCATATGACATTTACAGTAATATTACAGTAGAACTGTTATATTTCATGACTTCATGTGACAGTGATATTACAGTATAAGTCATATTACATGACGTCATGTGACATTTACAGTAATATTACAGTATCACTCTTATATGCCATGACATGTGACATTTACAGTAATATTACAGTAGAAGTCATATTTCATGACATCATGTGACATTTACACTAATATTACAGTAGAACTTTTATATTTCATGACATGTGACATTAATATTACAATAGAAGTCATATTTCATGACATCATGTGACAATTACACTAATATTACAGTATAACTTTTATATTTCATGACATCATGTGACAATTACAGTATAACTCCTTTATTTCATGACATCATGTGACATTTATAGTAATCTTACAGTAGAAGTCATATCTCATGACACCGTGTGACATTTTCAGTAATATTACAGTAGAACTATTATATTTCATGACATCATGTGACATTTACTGTAATATTCAATTAATCAATCAATCAATGTTTATTTATATAGCCCTAAATCACAAATGTCTCAAAGGACTGTACAAACCATTACGACTACAACATCCTCGGAAGAACCCACAAAAGGGCAAGGAAAACTCCCACCCAGTGGGCAGGGAGAATTCACATCCAGTGGGACTGCAGTGACAATGCTGACTATGAGAAACCTTGGAGAGGACCTCAGAAGTGGGGAGTCAGCACTAACTGATTTATGAATATGAACAATTTAGCAGGGAACCGAAAGCGATGGATGTCGAGCGGGTCTAACATGATACTGTGAAAGTTCAATCCATAGTGGCTCCAACACAGCCGCGAGAGTTATTACAGTAGAAGTCATATTTCATGACATGTTACATTTATTGTAATATTACAGTAGAACTTTTATATGTCATGACGTCATGTGACATTTACAGTAATATTACAGTAGAAGTCATATTTAATGACATGTGACATTTATTGTAATATTACAGTAGAACTCTTGTATTTCACGGCATCATGTGACATTTACAATAATATTACAGTAGAAGTCATATTTCATGACACTGTGTGACATTTTCAGTAATATTACAGTAAAATCATTATATTTCATGACATCATGTGACATTTACTGTAATATTAAAGTAGAAGTCATATTTCATGACATGTGACATTTATTGCAATATTACAGTAGAACTCTTATATTTCATGACATTATGTGACATTTATTGTAATATTACAGTAGAACTCTTATATGCCATGACATTACAATAGAAGTCATATTTCCTGACATCATGTGACATTTACAGTGATATTAAAGTAGAAGTCATATTTCATGACATTATGTGACTTTTACAGTAACATTACAACATAAGTCACATTTTACGACATCATGTGACATTTACAGTAATATTACAGTAGAACTTTTATATTTCATGACATCATGTGACATTAATATTACAGTAGAAGTCATATTTCATGACATGTGACAATTACAGTACAACTCCTTTATTTCATGACATCATGTGACATTTACAGTAATATTACAGTAGAAGTCATATTTCATGACATGTGACATTTACAGTAATATTACAGTAGAAGTCATATTTCATGACACTGTGTGACATTTACTGTAATATTACAGTAGAAGTCATATTTCATGACATGTTACATTTATTGTAATATTACAGTAGAACTCTTATACTTCATGACATCATGTGACATTTACAGTAATATTACAGTAGAAGTCATATTTAATGACATGTGACATTTATTGTAATATTACAGTAGAACTCTTATATTTCCTGACATCATGTGACATTTACAGTAATATTACAGTGAAAATCATATTTCATGATGTCATGTGACATTTACAGTAATATTACAGTGAAAGTCATGTTTCATGACATCATGGGACATTTACAATAATATTACGGTAGAAGTCATATTTCCTGACATCTTGTGACAATTACAGTAATATTACAGTGGAAGGCATATTTTATGAAATCATGTGACATTTACAGTAATATTACAATAGAAGTCATATTTCAAGACATCCCGTGACATTTACAGTAATATTACACTAGAACTCTTATATGTCATGACATCATGTGACATTTACAGTAACATTACAGTAGAAGTCATATTCCATGACACCATGTGATATTTACAGGGATATTACAGTATAAGTCACATTTCATGACGTCATGTGACATTTACAATAATATTACAGTAGAAGTCATATTTTATGAAATCATGTGACATTTACAGTAATATTACAGTAGAACTCTTATATTTCATGACATCATGTGACATTTACAGAAATACTACGCGATAACTCTTATATTTCATATCATGTGACATTTACAGTAATATTACAGCAGAAGTCTTATTTCTTGACCTCATGTGACGTTTACAGTAATATTACAGTAGAAGCCATACTTCATGTCATCATGTGACATTTACAGTAATATTACAGTACAACATATATTTAATGACATCATGTGACATTTACAGTAATATTACAGTAGGAGTCATATCTCATGACATCATGTGACATTTACAGTCTGCAGTGGAGAAAATGATGAAAATATGATATTTCTTCCTCGCCATGAAAGAAGCTGATTGAGTTCCTTCTCAGGAAAAGCATCTTTAGATTTGGAATCATTTTGCTGACTAGTCACATCCTGGCAGCAAAGAAGAAAGCTGATTGGCTGCATGCTAATCATATGCAAATATTCAAACATTCTTCCTTTGGGACTGAATAGACATAATTATGCTAAACGGCGTGGCGCAGTGGGGAGAGTGGCCGTGCGCAACCCGAGCGTCCCTGGTTCAAATCCCACCTAGTACCAACCTCGTCACGTCCGTTGTGTCCTGAGCAAGACACTTCACCCTTGCTCCTGATGGGTGCTGGTTGGCGCCTTGCATGGCAGCTCCCTCCATCAGTGTGTGAATGTGTGTGTGAATGGGTAAATGTGGAAGTAGTGTCAAAGCGCTTTGAGTACCTTGAAGGTAGAAAAGCGCTATACAAGTACAACCCATTTATTTATCATTTATATTCATAAATCAGTTAGTGCTGACTCAGCATTTCTATTTTGCCCCGAAAAGGGAGCAGACTTACTCTACTTACTTTACTTTACTTACTCTACTGTACTTGCTCTACTTACTCCACTTACTCTAATGTAATTACTGTACTTACTCCACTTACTCTATTCTACTTACTGTACTTACCCTACTTAGTCTACTGTACTTACTCTACCTACTCTACATACTGTACTTGTTCTACTGTGCTAACACCACTTACTGTGCCTACTGTACTTACTCCACTGTACTAACTCTATTTGCTGTACTTACTCTATTTACTGTACTTACTGTATTCTACTCACTGTATTTACTCTACTTACTCTACCTACTGTACTTACTCTTCTTACGCTACTGTACTTACCTTATTGTACTTGCTCTTACTGTACTGCGCTTACTGTACTCAATGCACTTACTCTACTTTCTCTAGATACTCTACTTACTGTACATACTCTAAATACTGTACTTACTTTACATATTTTACATACTCTACTTGCTCTACTTATTTTACTTACTGTAGTTACTCTTTCTGTGCTGTACTTACTGTACTTTGTCTGCTTACTGTACTTACTCTACATGCTGTTCTTACTGTACTTACTCTACTTACTGCACCTACTGTACTGTACTTACTCTACTGTACTGTACCAATGCCACTTACTGTACCTACTATACTTAGTGCACTGTGCTAACTCTACTTGCTGTATTTACTGAACTTACTCTACTGTACTTATTGTACCTATTGTACTTACTCTACTCACTGTATTTACTCTACTTACTCTGCATACTGTACTTACTCTTCTTTACACTACTGTACTTCTTCTACTTACTGTACTTCTTATACGTACTGTACTGTGCTTACTGTACTCAATGCACTTACTCTACTTTCTCTACACACTCACTGTACTTACTATGCTTACTCTACTTACTGTATTTACTGTACTAACTTTACAGTTTACATACTGTACGTACTGCACTGTACCTTCTCTACTTTCTCTGCTTACTGCACTTACCCTACATGCTGTTTTTACTGTACTTACTTTACTTACTGTACTTACTCTGCGAACTGTGCTTACCCTACTTACTGTACTTACTCTACGTACTGCACTTACTGTACTGTACTTACTCTATTGTACTGTACCAACGCCACTTACCGTACCTATTATACTTAGTGCACTGTGCTAACTCTACTTGCTGTATTTACTTTATTTACTGAACTTACTCTACTGTACTTACTGTACCTATTGTACTTACTCTAATCACTGTATTTACTCTACTTACTCTGCATACTGTACTTACTCTTCTTTACGCTACTGTACTTCCTCTACTTACTGTACTTCTTATACGTACTGTACTGTGCTTACTGTACTCAATGCACTTACTCTACTTTTTCTACATACTGTACTTACTACGCTTACTCTACTTACTGTATTTACTGCACTAACTTTACATAGTTTACATACTGTACTTACTGTACGTACTGCACTGTACTTTCTCTACTTTCTCTGCTTACTGCACTCACCCTACATGCTGTTTTTACTGTACTTGCTCTACTTACTGTACTGTAATTACTGTACTGTACTTACTCTACATACTGCACTTACTGTACTGTACTTACTCTACTGTACTGTACCAACACGACTTACTGCACTGTGTTAACTCTACTTGCTGTACTTACTCTACCGTACTTACTATAATTATTGTATTTACTCTACTCTACTCACTCAATTTACTCTACTTACTTTGCATACCACAGTACTTACTCTACTTATTATACGTACTGTAGTTACTGTGCTTACTGTACTCAATGCACTTACTCTACTTTCTCTACATACTCACTGTACTTACTAGACTTACTCTACTTACTGTATTTACTGTATTAACTTTACATATTCTACATAGTTTACATACTGTACTTACTCTACTTACTGCACTGTACTTACTCTACTTTCTCTGCTCACCGCATTTACCCTACATACAGTTTTAATGTACTTACTGTACTGTAATTACTGTACTGTACTTACTCTGCAAACTGCAATTACCCTACTTACTCTACATACTGCACTTACTGTACTGTACTTCCTCTTCTTACTGTTCCTACTGTACCATACTTCCTGCACCCACTGTACTGTACTTACTGTTCTTACTGTACCTACTGTGTGTCAGCTACTACTAACATTTGAACAAAATATGGTAGCCAATGTGTGTATTCTAGTACTACTACAAATACTATCCACACTTGATGTAAGTTAGTTAGAAAAGAGTACTGATGTAGCCAAAATAAGTGTTCTAGTACTACTACTAGTACAATGTGTACTTGATAGAAGTAATGTAGTCAACACGTGTTCTAGTACTATTACTAGTACTGCGTGTACTTGGTGGAAGTAAGTTATAAGAGAGTAGTGATATTGCCAACATGTGTTTTGCAGTATTATTATTAGTAGTATTACGTGTACTTGGAAGTATTTAACATGTATGTTGTAGTACTATTAGTAGGAGTATTATTTGTCCTTTTGTAGCCAACATGTTTGTTGTTGTACTGTTAGTAATAGTACTACGTGTACTTAGTGTAGACAACATGTTTGTTTTTGTGCTTTTAGTAGTACTACGTGTACTATAGGTATTCAACATGTGAAATATTCTACATGTGTGTTGTCGTACCACTATTAGTAGTAGTACTATGTGTACAGGACGTATTCAACCTGTGTAGTAGGTTGTAGTAGTAATAGTGGTGGTAGTACAAAGTGTAGTTGAATTATTTCACATGTGTGTAGTAGTAGTAGTATTCTGTGAAGTTGAAGCATTCAACATGTGTGTTGTAGTAGTAGTACTAGTACTCGATGTAGTTTAGGTAGTCAACATGTGAGTTGTAATAGTATATATATATATATATATATATATATATATATATATATATATATATATATATATATATATATTAGGGCTGTGAATCTTTGGGTGTCCCACGATTCGATTCAATATCGATTCTTGGGGTCACGATTCCATAATATATCGATTTTTTTCAATTCGATTCGATTCTCGATTCAAAAACGATATTTTTCCGATTCAAAAAGATTCTGTATTCATTCAATACATAGGATTTCAGCAGGATCTACCCCAGTCTGCTGACATGCTAGCAGAGTAGTAGATTTTTGTAAAAAAAAAAAGCTTTTATAATTGTAAAGGACAATGTTTTATCAACTGATTGCAATATGTGTGTGGTACTAGTAGTACTGCTATGTGTAGTTGAAGTATTCCACATGTGTGTAGTAGTTGTACTAGTAGTAGTACTATGTGCAGTTGAAGAATTCCACGTGTGTAGTAGGAGTAGTAGTAGTAGTAGTACTATGTATAGTTGAAGTATTCCACATGTTTGTACTACTAGTAATAGTACTATATGTAGTTGAAGTATTCCACATATGTATATTAGTACTAGCAGTAGTACAATGTGTAGTTGAAGTATTCCATATGTGTGTAATAGTCATACTAGTAGTAGTACCATGTGTAGTTGAAGTATTCCACATGGGTGTAGTAGTAGTAGTACAACTATGTATAGTTGAAGTATTCTACGTGTGTGTAATAGTAATAGTAGTAGTACAATGTGTAGTTGAAGTATTCCACATGTGTGTAGTACTAGTAGTAGTACTGTGTAGTTGAAGTATTCCACATGGGTGTAGTAATAGTAGTAGTACTATGTGTAGTTGAAGTATTCCACTTGTGTGTAGTAGTCGTACTAGTAGTAGTACTATGTGTAGTTGAAGTATTCCGCATGTATGTAGTACTACTAGTAGTACTATGTATAGTTAAAGTATTCCACATGTGTGTAGTAGTACCAGTAGTAGTAATAGTATAATGTGTAGTTGAAGTATTCCATATGTGTGTGGCATTAGTAGTAGTAGTATGGTTAGTTGAACTATTCCACATGTGTATAGTACTAGTAGTAGTACTATGTGTAGTTGAACTATTCCACATGTGTAGTAGTAGTAGTAGTAATACTATGTGTAGTTGAAGTATTCCACATGTGTCATACTAGTAGTAGTACTGTGTAGTTGAAGTATTCCACGTGTGTAGTTCTAGTAGTAGTAGTTGTAGTATGTGTAGTTGAAGTATTCTACGTGTGTAGTACTGGTAGTATGTGTAGTTGAAGTATTCCACGTGTGTAGTACTAGTACTAGTAGTAGTACTGTGTAGTTTAAGTATTCCACATGTGTGTAGTACTAGTACTAGTAGTAGTACTGTGTAGTTTAAGTATTCCACATGTGTGTAGTACTAGTAGTAGTATGTGTAGTTGAAGTATTCCACATGTGTGCAGTACTAGTAGTAGTATGTGTAGTTGATGTATTCCACATGTGTGTAGTACTAGTAGTAGTAGTACTGTGTAGTTGAAGTATTCCACACATGTGTAGTACTAGTAGTAGTAGTAGTATGTGTAGTTGAAGTAATCCACGTGTGTAGTACTACTAGTAGTAGTATGTGTAGTTGAAGTATTCCACGTGTGTAGTACTAGTAATAGTAGTATGTGTAGTTGAAGTATTCCACAGGTGTTTAGTACTAGTAGTACTACTAATAGTAGTAGTAGTATGTGTAGTTGAAGTATTCCACATGTGTGTAGTACTAGTAGTAGTAGTATGTGCAGTTGAAGTATTCCACATGTGTGTAGTACTAGTAGTAGTAGTATGTGTAGTTGAAGTATTCCACATGTGTGTAGTACTAGTAGTAGTAGTAGTAGTAGGTGCAGTTGAAGTATTCCACATGTGTGTACTACTACTAGTAGTAGTATGTGTAGTTGAAGTATTCCACGTGTGTAGTACTAGTAATAGTAGTATGTGTAGTTGAAGTATTCCACAGGTGTTTAGTACTAGTAGTACTACTAATAGTAGTAGTAGTATGTGTAGTTGAAGTATTCCACATGTGTGTAGTACTAGTAGTAGTAGTATGTGCAGTTGAAGTATTCCACATGTGTGTAGTACTAGTAGTAGTAGTATGTGTAGTTGAAGTATTCCACATGTGTGTAGTACTAGTAGTAGTAGTAGTAGTAGGTGCAGTTGAAGTATTCCACATGTGTGTACTACTACTAGTAGTAGTAGTAGTATGTGCAGTTGAAGTATTCCACATGTGTGTAGTACTAGTAGTAGTAGTAGTATGTGTAGTTGAAGTATTCCACATGTGTGTAGTACTAGTAGTAGTAGTATGTGCAGTTGAAGTATTCCACATGTGTGTAGTACTAGTAGTAGTAGTAGTATGTGTAGTTGAAGTATTCCACAGGTGTTTAGTACTAGTAGTACTAGTAGTAGTAGTAGTAGTAGTAGTATGTGCAGTTGAAGTATTCCACATGTGTGTAGTACTAGTAGTAGTAGTAGTATGTGTAGTTGAAGTATTCCACATGTGTGTAGTACTAGTAGTAGTAGTATGTGTAGTTGAAGTATTCCACATGTGTGTAGTACTAGTAGTAGTAGTAGTATGTGCAGTTGAAGTATTCCACATGTGTGTGTGGAGTCCAGAGAGTTTTATGAGACTTGAGGCCTCTGCCTGGAATTCCATGACATCATTCTAGAAAACAGAAGAAGATTTTTTCCACACGCGCTGACTAGACGGGTCTGGGGACAGGAGACACACACTCGCACTCACACTGAACCTTCTAATACTTCATCTACAGTATATGCAGGTGTGTACGCATGCCACGTACATGTACTAATACTTCTTGATGATGTACATTTGAGAGTAGTGTGTAAGTGGATATTCAGCAGCTGCGGGCACCAAGACTAAAATAGATTGGAGTTATTATTATCATCCATTCTGTGACTCATGAATGTGATTTGGAGCAGCAGCTCTTGTAAACACTTGATGTGCTTGTAGTTGTAGTAATAATAATAATAATAATAATAATACTTTAACATAACAATGTAATATAATGATAATGTAACAAAACAATGTACAATCATTGGAACTTTAACTTAACTTAATATAATAATAATGTAACATAATGTAATATAATAATAGTGTAACATAACAATGTACAATCATTGGAACTTTAACATAACAATGTAATATAATAATAATGTAACATAACAATGTAATATACTAATAATGTAACATAAACATGTAATATAATAATAATGTAACATAACAATGTACTGTAATAATAGTCTAACAAAACAATGTTATATAATGAAAGTGTAACATAACAATGTACTGTAATAATAATGTAACAAAAAATTTAATATAATAATAGTGTAACATAACACTGTAATAATAACTGTAATATAGTACTGTAATAATAATGTAACGAAACAATGTAATATAATATTAATGTAACATCAGTGTAATATAATATTAATCTAACATCAATGTAATATAATAACAGTGTAACATAACAATAGAATATAATAATAATGTAACATAACAATGTAATACAATAATTGTGTAACATAGCAATGTACTATAATAATAATGTAACATAACAGTGTAATATAATAATAATGTAATATCATAACAGTGTAACATAACAATAGAATATAATAATAATGTAACATAACAATGTAATATAATAATAGTGTAACATAATGTATTATAGTAGTAATGTAACATAACAATGGCAAATAATAATAGTGTAACAACAATGTAATATAATTATATATGTAACATAACAATGTTGGAACTTTAATTTAACTTAATATAATAATAATAATGTAGCATAACAATATAATATAATAATAATGTAACATAACAAACTATTATAAAAAAATTATAGTTTGTTAAAAAGTAGCAACGTTATTTGTATTATAATAAAATTAACATTGTTATCTTTGTATTATGACATTTTATTATTGGATCAGGTTGTACTGCATTTTAATCTTTTTTGTTTTGTGATTGTGTGATGTTTTTTGCCTGGACTCCAGGAAGAATAGTCTCCACTGTATTGTAGACTAAAACAAAATAAACTAAAATAAACTACAAATATTATCATAGCATAACAATGTACTATAATAATAACCTAACATACCAATGTGATATAATAATAATGTAACATAACAATGTACAATCATTGGAACTTTAATTTAACTTAATACAATAATAATGTAACATAACAAAGTAATATAATAATAATGTAGCATAATGTAATATAATAATAATAATGTAACAAAACAATGTAATATAATAATAGTGTAACATAACAATGTAATAAAATAATAATGTTACATAACAATATAATAATAGTGTAACATAACAATGAACTATAATAATAATGTAACAAAACAATGTAATATAATAATAATGTAACATATCAATGTAAAATAATAATGGTGTAACATAACAATAGAATATAATAATAATGTAACAAAACAATGTAATATAAAAATAATGCAACATATCAATGTAATATAATAATGGTGTAACATAACATAGAATAGAATAATAATGTAACATAAAAATGTAATATAATAATAGTGTAACATAATGTACAATAGTACATTATGTTACATTGATAGTACCTTTTTATTAAACTTTTCTGTTTGTAATATTTTTACATTTTCCCGTTTTATTAAACTTTTGTATTTGCATTATTTTTACATGTTCATGTTTTATTTTACTTTTACATTATTATTTTTTTTACATTTTTCCATTATTATTACACTTTTACATTATTATGTAGACATTTTCACATATTTATCAAACTTTTACATTATTATGTTGACATTTTCACATTTTTATTAAACTTTTCTGTTGGTATTACTTTTACATTTTCACGTTTTATTAAAATTTTATATTATTATTTTTACATTTTCACCTTTTTATTAAATTATTTCCGTTTGTATTATTTTTTTACATTTTCCTGTTTTATTAAACATTTATATTTGTATTATTTTGACATTTTCACATTTTATTGAAACTTTAGAGTTTATTTTTTGACATTTTCACGTTATTAAACTTTTATATTATTATGTTGACATTTTCACATGTTTATTAAGCTTTTACATTAGTATGTTGACATTTTCACATTTTTATTCAACTTTTCTATTTTTTATTATGTTTACATTTTCTCGTTTTATTAAAATGTTACATTATTATGTTTACATTTTCACCTTTTTATGAAATTCTTATTATTTTTACATTTGACTTCTTAATCACATGTAAGTTTTTAGAAGATGTATATATATATATATGTGTATGTATATATGTATATGTATATATACATATATATAATAGAAGATTTATTCTTCTTGTCTTCTTGCAACTTGTTTCAATGTCTCTCTCTCTCTCTCTCTCTCTCTCTCTCGCTCTCTCTCTCGCTCTCTCTCTCTCTCGCTCCTCCTCTTCTCCTTCCTCCTCTAATTTGGAAAGTCTGGCAGGAAGTTAGAATGTCTGCTTCCAAGTCTCCGCCCACACACACGCACACACACACACACACGTGCAGGAACACACACACACACACACACACACACACACACACACACACACACACACACACACACACACACACACACACACACACACACACAGTGTTCAGTGCCGGCCAGAAGAAGAAGAAGAAGAAGAAGAAAAAGGAAAAGTACTTTTGGTGTTTTAGCGATGAAGCCATGACTTTGTTCCCGGCATGAGGAGGTTTTTGTGATGACGGACACACAAACAACAACACCCGGAGTTCCTCTCCAGATGGTTTTGCGGCGCACACAACACTTTTGACAAGAAGAAGACTGTTGTGTTGGTAGTGATTGTTGTGGGGCTCAGCATGTGGTGTTTGCAGTGCAACTCTCACAAGACACAATCTCTGCTGGAACTACAACTCAATGGCTGGTACGACTGTGTGTGTGCGTGTGTGGGTGGGGGGGTCATTGGGTGTGGGTCATTGTGTCATTGAGTGGGTCATTGGGTGTGTGTGTGTGTCATTTTTGTTTTCATGAAGTGTTGTGAAGCTAAGGAGTTTTTGTGTTGATGCTTTGTGAGTCACTAGATGTCATATTGTTGTGCGACAAGAGATGTTCTGCTGGTGTGTGTGTGTGACATGAGAGATGTTCTGCTGGTGTGTGTGTGTGTGTGTGACATGAGATGTTCTGCTGGTGTGTGTGTGTGTGTGTGTGTGTGTGTGTGTGTGTGTGTGACATGAGATGTTCTGCTGGTGTGTGTGTGTGACATGAGATGTTCTGCTGGTGTGTGTGTGTGTGACGAGATGTTCTGCTGGTGTGTGTGTGTGTGACGAGATGTTCTGCTCGTGTGTGTGTGTGTGACATGAGATGTTCTGCTGGTGTGTGTGTGTGTGTGTGTGTGTGTGTGTGTGTGTGTGTGTGTGTGTGTGTGTGTGTGTGTGTGTGTGTGTGTGTGTGTGTGAGACATGAGATGTTCTGCTGGTGTGTGTAGGATGTTCCTCATATGCGGTCCTCTCCAAGGTTTCTCATAGTCATCATTGTCACTGTCACCGACGTCCCACTGGGTGTGAGTTTTTCCTTGCCCTTATGTGGGCTATACCGAGGATGTCGTTGTGGTTTGTGCAGCCCTTTGAGACACTTGTGATTTAGGGTTATGTAAATAAACATTGATTGATTGATCTTATTCTCCTTCTTCTTCATCTCCTTCGTCTTCTTCTTTTTCTTCTTCTTCATCATCTTATTCTCCTTCTTCTTCTTCTTCTTCTTCTTCTCCTTCTCTTTCTTCTTCGTCTTTGTCGTCTTCTTCTTCATCTTAATCTTATTATATTTCTTCTTCATCTTCTCCTTCTTCTTCTTCTTCTCCTTCATCATTTTCTTCTTCTTCTACCTCTCCTTCTTCTGCTTCTTCATCCTCTCCTTCTTCTTCTTCTTATTCTCCTTCTTCTTCATCTCTTTCGTCTTCTTTTTCTTCTTCTTCATCTTCTTCTTCTTCTCCTTCTCTTTCTTCTTCTTTGTCTTTGTCGTCTTCTTCATCTTCATCTTATTCTCTTTGTTCTTCATCTTCTCCTTCTTCTTCTTCTCCTTCGTCAATTTCTTCTTCTTCTGCTTCTTCATCCTCTCCTTCTTCTTCTTCTTCATCTTCTCCTCCGTCTTCTTCTTCTTTGTTTTATTCTTCTTCTTCTCCTTCACTTTCTTCTTCTTCTTCTTTGTCGTCTTCTTCTTCATCTTCATCTTATTCTCTTTCTTCTTCATCTTCTCCTTCTCCTTCTCCTTCTCCCTCATGAATGTTTTCTTCTTCTACCTTTCCTTCTTCTTCTGCTTCTTCATCCTCTCCTTCTTCTTCTTTTTCTTCTTCTTTATCTTCTTCATCTTCTCCTCCGTCTTCTTCTTCTTCTTCGTCTTCTTCTTCATCCTCTCCTTCTTCTTCTTCTTATTCTCCTTCATCTTCTTCTTCTTCTCTTTCTTCATCATCTTTTTCTTCTTCTACCTTTCCTTCTTCTTCTGCTTCTTCTACTTTTTCATCTTGTCCTCCCAGGAGGTCTGTGTGGAATCTGCGAGTTAACACATATTGTTTTGATTGAGTTGACTTTAAGTAACCTTGAATGGGCAAGCACAGTACTATACTGTAATATACATAATATATATAATACAGTACTGTATTATATAAAATGCTGTAATGTATTTTACAGTATATATATATATATATATATATATTTATATATATACATATATATATATATATATATATATATATATATATATATATATAGTACAGTATTATATATGTTATATATAATATACTGTGTTCAATTTGACAGATAATATAGACTTTGCAATTCCAAGACAGGAGGTGGCAGTGTTGTAGATAGAGATGACTGTGTGTTGCAGTACTCGGGAAGTAGTCTTTGCTGTTAGGTTCAATGTGCCAGTCGTGTCTTCTGTTGGGTCCTACAAAGTGTTAATACTGTAAGTAGTGTGCTTATTACACAACAGCTGTTTGATTGTAACATGCATCTTCGTTGTAGTTTTCATCAACAAATGTGGAAGTGTTGAAATCACCATGTAAAATCGCTAATGCTAACCAGTAGCATGCGTATGGCATATCCAATGTAAAATTAGCATGGAGCTAGCACATTTCAAAAAGTGGAGCCTGAGTTTCGAGTGCTGTTTGTCAGGCATGCTTACTTTGTTGCCATAAACAAATGACAACATTGCATATTGTTTTTGAAGCTGAAACATGGAAGAATATCAAAATCTCGTCATTAGTATTAATATTGAAGGTGTGACAAATATAATCAGTTATTGTGCCAGTCTAATTGTTACTGTTCCAGTCTAATTGTTACTGTTCCAGTCTAGTTGTTACTGTTCCAGTCTAATTTTGACTGTTCCAGTCTTATTGTAATTGTTCCAGTCTAATTGTAATTGTTCCAGTCTAATTGTTACTGTTCCAGTCTAATTTTGACTGTTCCAGTCTAATTGTTATTGTTCCAGTCTAATTTTGACTGTTCCAGTCTAATTGTTATTGTTCCAGTCTAATTGTAATTGTTCCAGTCTAATTGTTACTGTTCCAGTCCAATTGTTACTGTTTCAGTCTAATTGTTACTGTTCCAGTCTAATTTTGACTGTTCCAGTCTAATTTTGACTGTTCTAGTCAAATTGTTACTGTTCCAGTCTAATTGTTACTGTTCCAGTCTATTTGTTATTGTTCCAGTCCAATTGTTACTGTTCCAGTCTAATTTTTACTGTTCCAGTCTAATTTTGACTGTTCCAGTCTAATTGTAATTGTTCCAGTCTAATTGTTACTGCTGCAGTGTAATTTTGACTGTTCCAGTCTAATTTTGACTGTTCCAGTGTAATTGTTACTGTTGCAGTGTAATTGTTACTGTACCAGTCTAATTGTAATTTTTCCAGTCTAAATGTTACTGTTCCAGTGTAATTATAATTGTTACTGTTGCAGTGTAATTTTGACTGTTCCAGTGTAATTGTTACTGTTGCAGTGTAAATGTTACTGTTCCAGTCTAATTGTTATTGTTCCAGTCTAATTGTTATTGTTCCAGTCTAATTGTTACTGTTCCAGTATAATTTTTACAGTTCCAGTCTAATTGTTACTGTTCCAGTCCAATTGTTACTGTTCCAGTCTAATTTTGACTGTTCCAGTCAAATTGTTACTGTTCCAGTCTAATTGTTACTGTTCCAGTCTAATTGTTACTGTTCCAGTCTATTTGTTATTGTTCCAGTCCAATTGTTACTGTTCCAGTGTAATTGTTACTGTTCCAGTCTAATTGTTACTGTTCCAGTCTAATTTTGACTGTTCCAGTCTAATTGTAATTGTTCCAGTCTAATTGTTACTGTTGCAGTGTAATTTTGATTGTTCCAGTCTAATTTTGACTGTTCCAGTGTAATTGTTACTGTTGCAGTGTAATTGTTACTGTTCCCCTCTAATTGTAATTGTTCCAGTCTAAATGTTACTGTTCCAGTGTAATTGTAATTGTTACTGTTCCAGTCTAATTTTGACTGTTCCAGTCTAATTGTAATTTTTCCAGTCTAATTGTTACTGTTCCAGTCCATTTGTTACTGTTCCTGTCTATTTGTTACTTTTCCAGTGTAATTGTTACTGTTGCAGTGTAATTGTTACTGTTCCAGTCTTACTGTTACTGTTCCAGTCTAATTGTTATTATTCCAGTCTAAATGTGAGGACTGAGTTGCCAAACAAATATTTTACACTAATGAGCAGGTTTCATACTGTAGTCGTAGTATTTACAGCATATAAAGTATACTTTACAGTATACTGATGCTGCATACAGTATTTAGTACAAAACCCAAAACCAGTCAAGTTATGTAAATGGTAAATAAAACCAGAATACAATGATTTGCAAATCTCTTCCAACTTATATTCAATTGAATGGACTGCAAAGACAAGATATTTAATGTTCCAACTGAGAAACTTCATTTTATTTTGTAAATAATCATTAACTTTGAATTTAATGGGAGCAACACATTGCAAAAATTATGGCACAGGGGCGTTTTTACCACTGTGTTACATGGCCTTTCCT
The DNA here is from genome assembly GCF_033978795.1 of Nerophis ophidion. Taxonomy (NCBI): domain Eukaryota; kingdom Metazoa; phylum Chordata; class Actinopteri; order Syngnathiformes; family Syngnathidae; genus Nerophis; species Nerophis ophidion. The sequence continues at coordinate 18,175,887 of NC_084616.1, read as the reverse complement.
TTTAACAACACTCAGTAAACGTTTGGGAACTGAGGAGACACATTTTGAAGCTTTTCAGGTGGAATTCTTTTCATTCTTGCTTGATGTACAGCTTAAGTTGTTCAACAGTCCGGGTTCTCCGTTGTGGTATTTTAGGCTTCATATTGCGCCACACATTTTCAATGGGAGACAGGTCTGGACTACATGCAGGCCAGTCTAGTACCCGTGCTCTTTCACTATAAAGCCACGCTGTTGTAAGACGTGGCTTGGCATTGTCCTGCTAAAATAAGCAGGGGCGTCCATGATAACGTTGCTTCGATCACAACATATGTTGCTGCAAAATCTCTACGTACCATTTAGCATTAATGGTGCCTTCACAGATGTGTAAGTTACCCATGCCTTAAGCACTAATACACTCCCATACCATCACAGATGCTGGCTTTTGAACTTTGCGCCGAGAACAATCCGGATGGTTCTTTTACTCTTTGGTCCGGAGGACACAACGTCCACAGTTTCCGAAAACTATTTGAAATGTGGACTCGTCAGACCACAGAACACTTTTCCACTTTGCATCAGTCCATCTTAGATGAGCTCGGGCCCAGCGAAGCCGGCTGCGTTTCTGGGTGTTGTTGATAAATGGCTTTGGCTTTGCATAGCAGAGTTTTAACTTGCACTTACAGATGTAGCAACCAACTGTAGTTACTGAAGTGTTTTTTCTGAAGTGTTCCTGAGCCCTTGTGGTGATATCCTTTACACACTGATGCGATTTTGGGTCCTGAGCCTTGCTGCTTACGTGCAGTGATTTCTCCAGATTTTCTGAAACTTTTGATGATATTACGGACCGTAGATGGTGAAATCCCTAAATTCCTTGCAATGTCTCGTTGAGAAATGTTGTTCTTAAACTTTTGGACAATGTGCTTACACATTTGTTGACAAAGTGGTGACCCTCGCACCATCCCTGTCTGTCTGTGGGTACCCAACCATGGTACCCACCTGTTCCCAATGAGCCTGTTCACCTGTGGGATGCTCCAAATAAGTGTTTGATGAGCATTCCTCTACTTTCTCAGTCGTTTTTGCCACATGTGCCAGCTTTTTTTAAACATATTGCAGGCATCAAATTCCAAATGAGCTAATATTTGCATAAAATAACATAGTTTTCCAAAAAGTGTACTTTTCAGCATGCTGCATACAATATGTAGTAATATTTACAGTACATAAGGTATACTTTACAGTATGTAATATTTACAGTGCATGAGATATATACTAAGTATATTTACAGTACATAAAGTATACTTTACTGCATGCTACATTAAGTATGTAGTAATATTTACAGTACATATCAGGTATACTAAGAATAGTTACATTATATAAAGTATACTATACAGTATGCTGCATACAGTATGTAGTAATATTTACAGTACATATGTATACTAACAATATTTACAGTACATGAAGTATACTTTTCAGCATGCTGCATACAATATGTAGTAATATTTACAGTACATGAAGTATACTTTTCAGCATGCTGCATACAATATGTAGTAATATTTACAGTACATAAATCTTAATTTACAGTATGTAATATTTACAGTACATGTGATGTATACTTAGTACATTTACAGTACATAAAGTATACTTTACAGCATGCAGTAATATTTCCAGTACATATGATCTACACTAAGTATATTTACAGTACATAAAGTATACTTTACAGCATGCAGTAATATTTAAAGTACATAAAGTATACTTTACAACATGGAGTAATATTTACAGTACATAAAGTATACTTTACAGCATGCAATAATATCTACAGTCCATATGATCTACACTAAGTATATTTACAGTACATAAAGTACACTTTACAGCATGCAGTAATATTTACAGTACATAAAGTACACTTTACAGCATGCAGTAATATTTACAGTACATAAAATATACTTTACAGCATGCAGTAATATTTACAGTATATAAAGTGTGCTTTACACTGCATATGCATACTAAGTATGTTTACAGTACATAAAGTATAGGTTACAGCATGCAGTAATATTCACAGTACATATGATGTACACTAAATACATTTATAGTACATATGATGTACACTAAGTATGTTTACAGTACATAAAGTATACTTTACAGCATCCACTGATATTCACATTACATATGATGGATACTAAGTACATTCACAGTACATATGAGGTACGCTAATTGCATTCACAGTACGTATGATGTACACTAAAACATTTATAGTACATATGAAGTACACTAAGTGTTTTTACAGTACATAAAGTATACTTTACAGCATCCAGTGATATTCACATTACATATGATGGATGCTAAGTACATTTACAGTACATATGATGTACGCTAAGTACATTCATAGCACGTATGATGTACACTTATGTACATTCACAGTATATGTTATGTATACAAAGTACATTTACAGTACATATGATGTATACAAAGTACATTCACGGTACATATGATGTACACAAAGTACATTCACAGTACATATCATTTATACTAAATACATTCAAAGTACATATGATGTACACCAAGTACATTCAAAGTACATATGATGTACACTAAGTACATTCACAGTTCATACGATGTACACTAAGTACATTCAAAGTACATATGATGTACACTAAGTACATTCACAGTACATATGATGTACACTAAGTACATTCACAGTACATATGATGTACACTAAGTACATTCACAGTACATATGATGTACACTAAGTACATTCACGGTACATATGATGTATACAAAGTACATTCACAGTTCATACGATGTACACTAAGTACATTCATAGTACATATGACGTATACAAAATCCATTCACGGTACATATGATGTATACAAAGTACATTTACGGTACATATGATGTACACAAAGTACATTCATGGTACATATGATGTATACAAAGTACATTCACAGTACATATGATGTGTAAAAAGTACATTCACAGTACATATGATGTATACAAAGTACATTCACGGTACATATGATGTATACAAAGTAAAGTCACAGTACATATGATGTATATAAAGTCAATTCGCGGTACATATGATGTATACAAAGTACATTCACGGTACATATGATGTATACAAAGTACATTCACGGTACATATGATGTATACAAAGTACATTCACAGTACATATGATGTATACAAAGTACATTCACAGTACATATGATGTATACAAAGTATATTCACGGTACATATGATGTATACAAAGTATATTCACGGTACATATGATGTATACAAAGTATATTCACGGTACATATGATGTATACTAAGTATATTCACGATACATATGATGTATACAAAGTACATTCACGGTACATATTATGCATTCACGGTACATATTATGCATACAAAGTACATTCACGGTTTATATGATGTATACAAAGTACATTCACGGCTTATATGATGTATACAAAGTACATTCACGATACATATGATGTATACAAAGTACATTCACAGTACATATGATGTATACAAAGTACATTCACGATACATATGATGTATACAACGTACATTCACAGTACATATTATGTATACAAAGTACATTCATGGTACATATTATGTATAAAAAGTATATTCACGGTACATATGATGTATACAAAGTACATTCACGGTACATATGATGTATTCAAAGTACATTCACAGTACATATGATGTATACAAAGTACATTCACGGTACATGTGATGTATACAAAGTACATTCACGATACATATGATGTATACAAAGTACATTCACGGTACATATGATGTATTCAAAGTACATTCACAGTTCATACGATGTACACTAAGTACATTCATAGTACATATGATGTATACAAAATCCATTCACGGTACATATGATGTATATAAAGTACATTTACGGTACATATGATGTACACAAAGTACATTCATGGTACATATGATGTATACAAAGTACATTCACAGTACATATGATGTATAAAAAGTACATTCACAGTACATATGATGTATACAAAGTACATTCACGGTACATATGATGTATACAAAGTAAAGTCACAGTACATATGATGTATATAAAGTCAATTCGCGGTACATATGATGTATACAAAATCCATTCACGGTACATATGATGTATACAAAGTACATTTACGGTACATATGATGTACACAAAGTACATTCATGGTACATATGATGTATACAAAGTACATTCACAGTACATATGATGTATAAAAAGTACATTCACAGTACATATGATGTATACAAAGTACATTCACGGTGCATATGATGTATACAAAGTAAAGTCACAGTACATATGATGTATATAAAGTCAATTCGCGGTACATATGATGTATACAAAGTACATTCACGGTACATATGATGTATACAAAGTACATTCACGGTACATATGATGTATACAAAGTACATTCACAGTACATATGATGTATACAAAGTACATTCACAGTACATATGATGTATACAAAGTATATTCACGGTACATATGATGTATACAAAGTATATTCACGGTACATATGATGTATACTAAGTATATTCACGATACATATGATGTATACAAAGTACATTCACGGTACATATTATGCATTCACGGTACATATTATGCATACAAAGTACATTCACGGTTTATATGATGTATACAAAGTACATTCACGGCTTATATGATGTATACAAAGTACATTACGATACATATGATGTATACAAAGTACATTCACAGTACATATGATGTATACACAGTACATTCACGATACATATGATGTATACAACGTACATTCACAGTACATATTATGTATACAAAGTACATTCATGGTACATATTATGTATAAAAAGTATATTCACGGTACATATGATGTATACAAAGTACATTCACGGTACATATGATGTATTCAAAGTACATTCACAGTACATATGATGTATACAAAGTACATTCACGGTACATGTGATGTATACAAAGTACATTCACGATACATATGATGTATACAAAGTACATTCACGGTACATATGATGTATTCAAAGTACATTCACGGTACATATGATGTATACAAAGTACATTCACGGTACATATTATGTATACAAAGTACATTCACAGTTCATATGATGTATACAAAGTACATTCACGGTACATAGGATGTATACAAAGTACATTCACAGTACATATGATGTTTACAAAGTACATTCACGGTACATATGATGCATACAAAGTACATTCACAGTTCATATGATGTATACAAAGTACATTCACGGTACATATGATGTATACAAAGTACATTCACGGTACATATTATGTATACAAAGTACATTCACAGTTCATATGATGTATACAAAGTACATTCACGGTACATATGATGTATACAAAGTACATTCACGATACATATGATGTTTACAAAGTACATTCACGGTACATATGATGTATACAAAGTACATTCACGGTACATATGATGCATACAAAGTACATTCACAGTTCATATGATGTATACAAAGTACATTCACGGTACATATGATGTATACAAAGTACATTCACAGTACGTATAATGTATACAAAGTACATATGATGTACACTAAGTACATAAGATGGCGTGTGCTCCTTTCTTAGTGAAGCGTGTGCTGATGTGAGCGATGTTTTCCGGGAGCAGGAATGTTTGTCCCTGAGGTCCAGTTGAGGTCGGGGGTACAAAAAAAACAAAAAAAGAAACAGCAAATGATTTCCAGCTGAGCGTCTTAAATGTTGCATCAAAGACATACAGTATTTGGAGGAACAATATTTATTCTTTCACTTATTTATATGCCCCGCCCCTTTTTTCCTCCACATATTTCCGCTTTTTGCTGCGTTTGCGTTTCTTTCTCCATTTTCCGTTGGCAGCGTGAGAGAAAACCTCCTCCCCGGACACAAAATGGCAGCAAAGAATCGTTTTTATGCAACAAAAACAACACCTGTTATTATTTTGGACTTTTACATCAATTCTGTAATTGTGTGAATAAACGTGATTATGGATATATTAACAGTCATTTAATTAATATTGTTGCTGGAGTTTTAATACCGTGTTTATTATTATATTAACAGTATTTTTAACTAATATTTTTCCAGTCATTTTAATACTGTTATTTTACAGTATTTGTAATTAATATTGTTACTGTAGTTTTAATACTTTGTTGATTAATATTTTAACAGTACTTTTGATTAATATTTTTACTAACATTTTAATACTGTTTTTTACAGTATTTTTGATTGATATTGTTAATGTAGTTTCAATACTGTATTTATAAATATATATTAACAGTATGTTTAATTAATATTGTTACTGTAGTTTTAATACTGTATTTAAAAATATTTATATATTTACAGCCTTTTAATTCATATTTTTATTGTCATTTTAATACTGTATTTATAAATATATATTACCAGTTCCTTTTAATATATATTGTTACTGTCATTAAATACTGAGTTTATGAATATATTAACAGTATTTTTAATTGATATTGGTAATGTAGTTTTAATACTGTATTTAAACATATTTATATATTTACAGTCTTTTTAATTAAAATTGTTATTGTCATTTTAATACTGTATTAATTAAGATATAACAGTATTTTGCATTAGTATTGTTACTGTAATTTTAATACTGTGTTTATGAATATATTAACAGTCTTTTTAATTAATATTGTGAGTGACTTATTGTTTTTTACTTAGAGTTTCCATGACCCGCCTTCTCTTGCCTCCGATTGGCCAGTCCGCAGTGTTTCACCCTAACCTTAGCCAATCGTGACTCATCACAGGAACACCAACCAATCAGTGTGGCATAGAGTATGTTGTACAGTATTTTGTACAGTGTGACAGAGTATATTGTACAGTGTGATGTAGAGTATGTTGCACAGTATGTTGTACAGTGTGATATACAGTATGTTTTACACTACATTGTACAGCGTGATTGACAGTGGGATTTGCAGTATGCTGCACAGTTTGTTGTACAGTGTGATGTACAGTATGTTGCACAGTATGATGTACGGTGTGATATACAGTATGTTTTACACTACATTGTACAGCGTGATTTACAGTGTGATTTACTGTATGGTGCACAGTTTGTTGTACAGTGTGATATAACGTATGTTGCACATTTTGTTGTACAGTTTGATATACAGTATGATGTACAGTATGCTGCACAATTTGTTGCACCATATTTTGTACAGTTTGGTTTACAGTGGGTTGTACAGTGTAAAGTACAGTATGTTGTACAGTGTGATGTACAGTAGGTTGTACATTGTATTGTACACTATGTTGCACATAATGTTGTACAGTATGTTGCACAGTATGTTATACAGTGTGATGTACAGTAGGTTGTACATTGCATTGTACACTATGTTGCACAGTATGTTGCACAGTATGTTATACAGTGTGATGTACAGTATTTTGCACAGTATGTTATACAGTGTGATGTACAGTAGGTTGTACATTACACTGTACACTATGTTGCACAGCATGGTGTACTGTATGCTTTAGAGTATGTTGTACAGTGTGATGTACATTATGCTGTAGATTATGCTGTACAGTGTGATGTACAGTATGTTGCACAGTATGTTATACAGTGTGATGTACAGTAGGTTGTACATTACATTGTACACTATGTTGCACAGCATGTTGTACAGTATGTTGCACAGTATGTTATACAGTGTGATGTACAGTATGTTGCACAGTATGCTGTACAGTGTGATGTACAGTATGCTGCACAGTATGTTTTACAGTATTTTTACATCTCAATGTACAGTATGCTGTACAGTGTGATGTACAGTATGCTGCACAATATTCTCTACAGTGTGAAATACAGTATGTGACACAGTATGATGTACAGTATTTTGTACAGTGTGATATACAGTATGTTTCACAGTTTGATGTACAGTTTGCTGCACAATTTGATATACAGTATGTTGTACAATATGTTGCAAAGTAGGTTGCACAGTTTGATGTACAGTATTTTGCACAGTATGTTGTACAATATGTTGCAAAGTAGGTTGCACAGTTTGATGTACAGTATTTTGCACAGTATGTTGTACAGTGTTATGTACAGTATGTTGAACAGTAAGTTGTACAGTATGCTGTACAGTGTGATTTACAGCTTGTTGTACAATATCTTGTACAGTGTGATGTACAGTATGTTATACAGTACATTGTGCAGTATGATTTACGGTATGTTGTACAGTGTGATGTACGGTACGTTGCACATTGTGATGTACACTATGTTGTACATTATTATGTATAGTATATTGCATAGTATGTTGTACAGTATGTTGCACAGTATGTTGTACAGTGTGATGTACAGTATAATGCACATTATGTTGTACAGTGTGATGTACAGTATTTTGTGCAGTGTATTGTACCGTACAGTGTAATGTACAGTATGTTGCACATAATTTTGTACAGTATGATGTACAGTGTGATGTACAGTATGTTGTACAGTGCAATGTACAGTATATTGTGCAGTATTTTGTACGGTGTGATGTACAGTATGTTGTACAGTGGTGTACAGTATGCTGTACAGTATGTTGTACAGTGTGATGTACATTATGCTGTAGATTATGCTGTAGTTTGATGTACAGTATGTTGCACAGTATGTTACACAGTGTGTTGTACAGTGTGATGTACAGTAGGTTGCACAGTATGTTGTACAACCTGATGTACATTATGCTGTACAGTATGTTCAGTGTATGTTGCACAGTATGTTGTTTAGTGTAATGTACATCTTTCTTTACTTTTTATTCAGCCTAAGTCAGTAGAAGTGCACATTTATATTCATAATTGTAAGAATGTGTTTATACATCATATTCATAAATGTGCATATGTGTATGCATCATATTCATAAATGTACATACATGTATGTTTATACATCTTATTCATAAATGCAAATATATTTATACATCATATTCACAAATGCACATATATTTATGCATCATATTCATAAATGTACATACCTGTATGTGTATATATCTTATTCATAAATGCACATATATTTATTCATCATATTCATAAATGCACATATATTTATGCATCATATTCATAAATGCACATATATTTATGCATCATATTCATAAATGCACATATATTTATGCATCATATTCATAAATGTACATACCTGTATGTTTATATATCTTATTCATAAATGCACATATGTCAATGCATCATATTCATAAATGTACATATTTTTATATGTCATATTCATAGATGCACATGTGTTTATACATTATAATCATACATTTGCATGTTTATACATAATATTTATAGATGTACCAATGTTTGTACATCACATTCATAAATGTACAAATGTTTATACGTCATATTCATAAATGTAAATATGTTTATACATTATAATAATACATTTCCATATGTTCATGCATCATATTCATAAATGCACATATGTTTAAACATCATATTAATGAATGCACATATGTTTATACATTATAATCATACATTTGCAAATGTCTATACCTCAGATTTATAGATGTACGTATGTTTATACATCATATTCATAAATGCACGTATATTTATACATTATATTCATACATTTGCAAATGTTTATACCTCAGATTTATGATGTACATATGTTTATACATCATATTCCTGAATGCACATATGGTTATACATTATAATCATACATTTGCATATGTTTATACATCATATTCATAAATGCACATATGTTTATACATTATGATCATATATTTGCATGTTTCTACATCATATTCATCCATTCACAAGTGTTTCTACGAAGTTGTGTTTGCTTAGCTCTTGTGTCCCAAATTGGACTTTGAGACGACGTCGCTGTGGCAAACATGACGTAGCTCCCAGGAGTCACTGATTGGTCCTTTAAATGGCAGACGGGCTGCTTCCTGCAGTCGCCCTTGTACTCTGGACCTGGCTGGACCAGACTTAAAGAATGGTGGACAAGATATGGAGGAAAAGTTGGCATTTTCTAGAAAATCGAAAGTCTTTTCGCAATAAACAACCTTGTTGTCAGAGTCAGTGAGTAACCGCTTGTTTTAAGTTGTTTACTCTTCCTGTTTACTCTTCTTAAGTTGATGTTGTTGTTGACGCTTCCGAGTTCTCCCAATCAGTCGACATCTTGAAGAAGAGGAGGTGATATCGTCGACCACTTCTTAGGTCACAACTTGTTATCTTTATTCAAAAATAATCTGACTTCTGGTTTGACTCATCTCTGTGCTTTGAAAATAGGTTACATTCTCATTTTTAGGGCATGTTTACGTTCGTATTTGCTAATACCTCGTTTATATTCATCCATGTGTGAATGTGAATGTGGAAGATGTTGTTTTGTTGCTCATTTAGCAAAAGAGAAAGTGTTTCTCACAGACCGACAATCAGTCAGTGGCGGTGTGGGCGTGGCCAGAAGTGTGTTCTGGGCGTGGCCAGAAGTGTGTGGTGGGCGGTGTCAAATTTAATACAAAAAAAAAGCTGAAACAATCTTATTGTATATTTAATAATAAATATGCGTTGATAGTATCAACTTATGTTTTTGTACCTTGTAACACTTTGTGCCCCCTTGCTCTATATATATATATATATTTATATATATATACGTGTGTGTGTGTGTGTATGTATATATATGTGTGTGTATATGTATATATATATGTGTGTGTATATGTATATATATATATATATATATATATATGTATATGTGTATATACATATGTATATTATTGTATATATCTGTATGTATCTATATATATACATGTATATGTGTATATATATGTATATATGTATATATGAATATATATATGTATATATACATATATATGTATATATATGTATGTATATATGTGTTTATATATATATATATATATTTATACATATCTATATACATACATAGAAATATATATAAATACATACACACACATGTATACGTAAACATAGAAACATACCTACTTATATGTATACCATTGGTCGTGGCCAAAGTGTGTTGTGGACGGTGTCAAAAATAATACAAAAAAAAACAAAACCTGAAACAATTTTATTCATACTATACGTGGCGCAGTGGGAGAGTGGCCGTGCGCAACCCGAGGGTCCCTGGTTCAAATCCCACCTAGTACCAACCTCGTCACGTCCGTTGTGTCCTGAGCAAGACACTTCACCCTTGCTCCTGATGGGTGCTGGTTGGTCCTTGCATGGCAGCTCCCTCCATCAGTGTGTGAATGTGTGTGTGAATGGGTAAATGTGGAAGTAGTGTCAAAGCGCTTTGAGTACCTTCAAGGTAGAAAAGCGCTATAAAAGTACAACCCATTTATATGTAATAATAAATATGCGTTGTTAGTATCAACTTATATTTTTGTACCTTGTAACACTTTGTGCACCCTTGCTTTATATATGTATATATATATATATATATATATATATATATATGTGTGTGTGTGTGTGTGTGTGTGTGTATATATGTGTATATATATGTGTGTATATATGTATGTGTATATATATATGTGTGTGTGTGTATATATATGTGTGTATATATATGTATGTATATATATATATGTGTGTGTGTATATATATGTGTGTATATATAAATGTATATATAAATGTATATGTGTATATATGAATATATATATGTATGTATACATATATATGTATATGTATGTATGTATGTGATTATATGTATATATTTATACGTATCTATATACATACATATAAATATATATACATACATACACACATGTATACGTAAACATAGAAACATACATACATACATATATGTACACCAGGGGTCGGCAACCCAAGGCTCTGGAGCCGCATGCGGCTCTTTAGCGCAGCCCTAGTGGCTCTCTGGAGCTTTTTCAAAAATATATGAAAAATGGTAATGATGTGGGGGGAAAAAAACATATTTTTTGTTTTAATTTGGTTTCTCTAGGAGGACAAACATGACACAAACCTCCTTAATTGTTATAAAGCACACTGTTTGTATTAAACATGCTTCACTGATTCGAGTATTTGCCGAGCGCCGTTTTGTCCTACTAATTTTGGCGGTCCTTGAACTCACCCTGGATTGTTTACATGTACAACTTTCTCCGACTTTCTAAGACGTGATTAATGCCACTTCTTTTTCTGTCTCATTTTGTCCACCAATATAACATTGTGCATGAAGGCACAAAGGTGAGTTTTGTTGATGTTATTGACTTATGTGGGGTGCTAATAAGACATATTTGGTCACTGCATGACTGTAAGCTAATCAATGCTAACGTACTATTTAGGCTAGCTATATGTAGATATTGCATTACTATGCCTCATTTGTAGATATATTTGAGCTCATTTAGTTTCCTTTAAGTCCTCATAATTCAATTAATATCTCTTGACATACTGTATGTAATATGGCTTTTAATTTTTTGCGGCTCTAGACAGATTTGTTTTTGTAGTTTTGGTCCAATATGGTTCTTTCAACATTTTGGGTTGCCGACCCCTGATGTATACGTATATAGGTGTATTTATATATGTATATATATGTATATATAATATACAAATATATTTTATCATAATTTTGAATTATGTGTTGTACTTTGACATTTTTCAGAATACCCACAAAGTTTAGTGACAGGTTGTGTTATCTGTGACCATGTAGAGTCATACCAAAGACTATAAAAATGTGACCCATTACCTCCCTGCTTGGCACTCAGCATCAAGGGTTGGAATTAGGGGTTAAATCACCAAAAATGATTCTCGGGCGTGGCCACCACTGCTGCCCACTGCTCCCCTCACCTCCCAGGGAGTGATCAAGGGGAATGGGTCAAATGCAAAGAATAATTTTGCCACACCTAGTGTGTGTGTGTGTGACAATTATTGGTACTTTAACTTTAACTTTAATGTGTTGACTTTCTGTGTTGGTTTTTTTGCGCCATGAATGAAAATGGTTGTTTAGATTGTTGCTCACATATAAATTTCATGCTCATTGATGATTATAGTATTTTTTTTTAGCATTGACTGCCCACATCTCTAATGAGATTAAAAAGAAAGTATTTGTTGGAACGCGACAGAATAACACTTGAATGATAGCGTTGTGGCGATGTTACAGAGTTGTAGTTCTCCTCCTGTGGTGAAGGTACAGATCCTTCCATAGGTCCACACACACAGTGTACGTACTCCGTTTGGTCAAGTTGAATGTCTTCCACACGAAACGATTCCATCTCGACCACTTTTATTCGTTATACTTCCTCCGTTTAGTCAAGTTGAATGTCTAAACGATCCCATCTCGACTGCTTTTATTTGTTGTACTTCCTCCATTTAGTCAAGTTGAATGTCTTAACGATCCCATCTCGACCGCCTTTATTTGTTGTACTTCCTCCATTTAGTCAAGTTGAATGTCTTCCACACTAAACGATCCCATCTCGACCACTTTTAATTGTTCTACTTCCTCCATTTAGTCAAGTTGAATGTCTTAACAATCCCATCTCGACCGTTTTTATTTGTTGTACTTCCTCCATTTAGTCAAGTTGAATGTCAAAACGATCCCATTTCGACCGCCTTTATTTGTTGTACTTCCTCCATTTAGTCTAGTTGAATGTCTTCCATACTAAACGATCCCATCTCGACCGCTTTTATTTGTTGTACTTCCTCCATTTAGTCAAGTTGAATGTCAAAACGATCCCATTTCGACCGCCTTTATTTGTTGTACTTCCTCCATTTAGTCTAGTTGAATGTCTTCCACACTAAACGATCCCATCTCGACCGCTTTTATTTGTTGTACTTCCTCTATTTAGTCAAGTTGAATGTCCAAACAATCCCATCTCGATCGCTTTTATTTGTTGTACTTCTTCTATTTAGTCAAGTTGAATGTCCAAACGATCCCATCTCGACCGCCTTTATTTGTTGTACTTCCTCCATTTAGTCAAGTTGAATGTCAAAACGATCCCATCTCGACCGCCTTTATTTGTTGTACTTCCTCTATTTAGTCAAGTTGAATGTCAAAACGATCCCATCTCGACCGCCTTTATTTGTTGTACTTCCTCTATTTAGTCAAGTTGAATGTCTTCCACACTAAACGATCCCATCTCAACCGCCTTTATTTGTTGTACTTCCTCCATTTAGTCAAGTTGAATGTCAAAACGATCCTATCTCGACCCCCTGTATTTGTTGTACTTCCTCTATTTAGTCAAGTTGAATGCCCAAACGATCCCATCTCGACCGCTTTTATTTGTTGTACTTCCTCCATTTAATCAAGTTGAATGTCTTAACGATCCCATCTCGACCGCTTTTATTTGTTGTACTTCCTCTATTTAGTCAAGTTGAATGTCCAAACAATCCCATCTCGATCGCTTTTATTTGTTGTACTTCTTCTATTTAGTCAAGTTGAATGTCCAAACGATCCCATCTCGACCGCCTTTATTTGTTGTACTTCCTACATTTAGTCAAGTTGAATGTCCAAACGATCCCATCTCGACCGCCTTTATTTGTTGTACTTCCTCCATTTAGTCAAGTTGAATGTCAAAACGATCCCATCTCGACCGCCTTTATTTGTTGTACTTCCTCTATTTAGTCAAGTTAAATGTCTTCCACACTAAACGATCCCATCTCAACCGCCTTTATTTGTCGTACTTCCTCCATTTAGTCAAGTTGAATGTCAAAACGATCCCATCTCGACCCCCTGTATTTGTTGTACTTCCTCTATTTAGTCAAGTTGAATGCCCAAACGATCCCATCTCGACCGCTTTTATTTGTTGTACTTCCTACATTTAGTTAAGATTAATGTCTTAATGATCCCATTTCGACCCCTTTTATTTGTTGTACTTCCTCCATTTAGTCAAGTTGAATGTCTTCCACACTAAACGATCCCATCTCGACCGCCTTTATTTGTTGTACTTCCTCCATTTAGTCAAGTTGAATGTCAAAACGATCCCATCTCGACCCCCTGTATTTGTTGTACTTCCTCTATTTAGTCAAGTTGAATGCCCAAACGATCCCATCTCGACCGCTTTTATTTGTTGTACTTCCTCCATTTAGTCAAGTTGAATGTCTTAACGATCCCATCTCGACCGCCTTTATTTGTTGTACTTCCTACATTTAGTTAAGATTAATGTCTTAATGATCCCATTTCGACCCCTTTTATTTGTTGTACTTCCTCCATTTAGTCAAGTTGAATGTCTTCCACACTAAACGATCCCATCTCGACCGCCTTTATTTGTTGTACTTCCTCCATTTAGTCAAGTTGAATGTCAAAACGATCCCATCTCGACCCCACGTATTTGTTGTACTTCCTCTATTTAGTCAAGTTGAATGCCCAAACAATCCCATCTCGACCGCCTGTATTTGTTGTACTTCCTCCATTTAGTCAAGTTGAATGTCTAAACGATCCCATCTCGACCGCTTTTATTTGTTGTACTTCCTCTATTTAGTCAAGTTGAATGCCCAAACAATCCCATCTCGACCGCCTGTATTTGTTGTACTTCCTCCATTTAGTCAAGTTGAATGTCTAAACGATCCCATCTCGACCGCTTTTATTTGTTGTACTTCCTCCATTTAGTCTAGTTGAATGTCTTAACGATCCCATCTCGACCGCCTTTATTTGTTGTACTTCCTACATTTAGTTAAGATTAATGTCTTAATGATCCCATTTCGACCCCTTTTATTTGTTGTACTTCCTCCATTTAGTCTAGTTGAATGTCTTCCACACTAAACGATCCCATCTCGACCGCTTTTATTTGTTGTACTTCCTCCATTTAGTCAAGTTGAATGTCTAAACGATCCCATCTCGACCGCCTTGTTTTGTTGTACTTCCTTTATTTAGTCAAGTTGAATGTCTTCCACACTAAACGATCCCATCACGACCACTTTTAATTGTTCTACTTCCTCCATTTAGTCAAGTTGAATGTCTTAACAATCCCATCTCGACCGTTTTTTTTGTTCTACTTCCTCCATTTAGTCAAGTTGAATGGCCAAACGATCCCATCTCAACCGTTTTTTTGTTGTACTTCCTCAATTTAGTCAAGTTGAATGTCTTCCACACTAAACGATCCCATCTCGACCGCTTTTATTTGTTGTACTTCCTCCATTTAGTCAAGTTGAATGTCTTAACGATCTTCGTTAGGACGTCGTGTTTCAGCGAACGTGCGTTTTGTGTCACATGATTGCCAGGAGATGGCAGCACAATAAATGTTTTTAAGGGACGTATAAACGAAGTGGGATTGATTTACGAAGTTCTACCTTCCTGTACAACAAAATATGTATTTTTAAACCCGTCTGCTTTGTGTCGGCAGTGTGGAAGGAGACGGTCGGTCCAATGAGGGCGGTCCTTCTTCACTGGACGCAGCAGCAGGCTATGGCCAGGGTCCGGTGACCCACGGGTCGGCCATCGGTCCAGAGCGCTTGGACGGTTCCCTGTACAGCCACGGCGTTCCACCTGGACCTCAGAGACCTCGCCGGCCGAAGCTCCAGCACTCGCAGTCCATCCTGCGGAAGCAGGCGGAGGAGGAGGCCATCAAGCGATCTCGCTCGCTGTCGGAGAGCTACGAGCTCTCTGCCGACCTGCAGGACAAGCAGGTACGTACGCAAGCTCACGCCAAACCCTGAGAAAGCATCGAGTTGCCACCTTTGTTGTCCTTGGTCCAGGTGGAGATGCTGGAGCGCAAGTACGGCGGGCGGTTCATAACTCGACATGCGGCCCGCACCATCCAGACGGCTTTCCGCCAGTACCAGATGAACAAGAACTTTGAACGCCTCAGGAGCTCCATGTCTGAGAACCGCATGTCCAGACGCATCGTTCTGTCCAACATGAGGATGCAGCTGTCCTTTGAGGGCCCCGAGAAGGTGCACAGTTCCTACTTCGAAGGCAGGCAGGTGTCCATGACGGAGGACGGCGCCATGATGCAGTCGGAATGTGGAGACCTTCAGCTCCATCAGCAGGCCAACATGGCGTCTCACCCGCCGCCGCAGGGGGATCTCACGGACGCCATCACAGAACTGGAGGACGCCTTCTCCAGGCAGGTCAAGTCTTTGGCGGAGTCCATCGACGACGCCCTGAACTGCCGCAGCCTTCAAGGGGACGAAGGCCCCGACTCTGAGGCGGGCAGGGAGGTCTCCTATCAGGTCAAATCCCAGCGCCGGGCAGGCGGACACCTTCACGATGACACCATGGCGTCTTACAGCGACGTCACTCTCTTCATCGACGAGGACGACATGTCGCCTCCAATCGCTCTGTCCAGGTCGGGGGAGCAGCCCCCCGCCACGGAGTCGGACCTACGCTTGTCCCAGGACTACTGGCCTATGGACTCCAAAGACGAGGGTCGCGACACGGACACTAGCTGTCGCAGTACCCCGTCTCTGGAGTGCCAAGAGCAGCGCCTGAGGATGGACCACCTTCCTCTGCTGACCATAGAACCTCCCAGCGACAGTTCGGCCGAGCTCAGCGATCGCTCCGACCGCAGCTCGGTCAAACGGCCGCCCGTATACGAATCGCACGGCCACATGGTCACGTCGTCCCAAGCCAGTCCCAAACACATCTCCCACGGACCTCCGCCGCGGGCGCCCTCCCGCGACGAGGACGCGCCGCTCCGCCACCGCCACCGGCAGCTGGAGAGCCACCTGGCCATCAACGGCTCGGCCAACCGGCAGAGCAAGTCGGAGTCTGACTTTTCCGACGGGGACAACGACAGCATCAACAGCACGTCCAACTCCAACGACACCATCAACTGCAGCTCCGAGTCCTCGTCCAGGGACAGCCTGAGGGAGCAGACCCTCAGCAAGC
Source organism: Nerophis ophidion (assembly GCF_033978795.1). Lineage (NCBI taxonomy): Eukaryota > Metazoa > Chordata > Actinopteri > Syngnathiformes > Syngnathidae > Nerophis > Nerophis ophidion. The sequence goes on along the minus strand of NC_084616.1, from coordinate 18,158,194 downwards.
AGACATACCACAAGGAGACGCGCAACAGTTGGGACTCGCCCATCTTCAGCAACGACGTCATCCGCAAGAGACACTACCGGATCGGCCTCAACCTCTTCAACAAGTAAGACCTGGATCCACTAGAGCTGCATCATCCTCAATCCTTACGTGAGACCAAACCCCACGGCTTTCCCTTTTCTGTGCCGCTAAATAGCCAAAAACTGATAGGCAGTTAACAAGGCAGGTAGCAGCAGTCACCGGATCCACCTAAAACCTCCAGTTTTACAGTGGGTCTGGGTTCTAGTGTTTGTTCCTGGGAGAAATGTACAGTTTTTTTGCCTACTTGAAGCATTATTTCCATCAACAACAACAAAAATAGCACAAAGTGTATTAAGGTCAATCAGGAGCAAGGGTGAAGTGTCTTTCACGACGGACGTGATTAGGTAGGTAGAAGCTGGGGATCGAACCAGGAACCCTCAAGTTGCTGGCACGGCCACTTTACCAACCGTGCCACTCCATCCCCTAAGCCTTTTTAAATAAGAACATCAAACAGCGACGTATAATTTCCGCTCTCGTGATGGGATGGTTTTATCTTTCGGCACTTGTGCTCTCCTTAAATTCCGACTAATCTTCACTATCCATCCATCCATTTTCTACCGCTTATTCCCTTCGGGCTTGCGGGGGGGGGGGGGTTGTTGGAGCCTATCTCAGCTGCATTAGGGCCGAAGGTGGTGTACACCCTGGACAAGTCGCCACCTCATCACAGTAATCTTCACTACTCCTCTGTAAAAAAACATAAAAATGCTTTCTAGCGATGGTTTAGTAGCTGACTACTCGCTAGTGGGGAAGGTGCAATGTGAGCAAGGCCACGTGTCACTACGCCAGAAAAGTAGTTCCTCTGTGTTAGCACCTACAGCGAAATGCATGTCAATAAATCGTTGTTGCAGGTTTTTTAGAGGACTCTAGAGTCCGAATAGAGGAATCCGTTATTGGCCACCTCTTGCTAACAGCTTTTCACAATTTAGTATGCACAGAAAGGAGAAGACTTGTTATGTCTCACATAAAGATTGTGGATGATGGAAGAAATAAAAAAATGGCTTCCAAGAAACACAGTACTGTACTAAAATACTTCACTGCAGTACTCGTACATGATGGTGTGTACTTTCCTCAGGAAACCAGAAAAAGGGATCCAGTACTTGACCGAGCGAGGATTCATCCCCGACACGCCGGTCGGTGTCGCTCACTTCCTGCTCCAGAGGAAAGGTCTGAGCAGGCAAATGATCGGCGAGTTCCTCGGGAACCGACAGAAGCAATTCAACCGAGACGTCTTGGAGTGAGTCCGAAACTTCTCGACGTCAAGTCCGCGATATTACACACATATAAACACTGCTTGTATCGCACATGATATCACACACAGGTAAACACTCTGCAGTACCGCTTGTATCACACAGGGTACCACAGACGCGTAAACACACTGCAGGACTGCTTGTATCGCACATGATATCACACACACTGCAGAACTGCTTGTATGGCACATGATATCACAAACCATGAAACACTGATTGTATCGCACATGATATAAAACACACGTAAACACTCTGCAGGACTACTTGTATCGCACGTGATATCACAGAGACGTAAACTGATTTTTTTTCACATGATATCACACACAAGTAAACACTCTTCAGGACTGCTTGTATCGCACATGATATCACACACAGGTAAACACGCCGCAAGACCGCTTGTATCGTACATGATATCAAACACAGGTAAACACTCTGCGGGACTGCTTGTATCGCACATGATTTCACAGACACGTAAACACAGATTGTTTCGCACATGATATCACACACAAGTAAACACACTGCAGGACTACTTGTATCACACATGATATCACACACAAGTAAACACGCCGCAAGACCGCTTGTATCGTACATGATATTAAACACTCTGCAGGACTGCTTGTATCGCACATGATTTCACAGACACGTAAACACAGATTGTTTCGCACATGATGTCACACACAAGTAAACACACTGCAGGACTACTTGTATCACACATGATATCACACACAAGTAAACACGCCACAAGACCGCTTGTATCGTACATGATATTAAACACTCTGCCGGACTGCTTGTATCGCACATGATATCACACACAAGTAAACACGCTGCAAGACCGCTTGTATCGTACATGATATTAAACACTCTGCAGGACTGCTTGTATCGCACATGATATCACAGACACGTAAACACTGATTGTTTCGCACATGATGTCACACACAAGTAAACACACTGCAGGGCCGCTTGTATCGCTTATGATATCACACACAAGTAAACACGCCGCAAGACCGCTTGTATCGTACATGATATCAAACACACGTAAACACTCTGCAGGACTGCTTGTATCGCACATGATGTCACAGACACGTAAACACTGATTGTTTCGCACATAATATCACACACAAGTAAACACACTGCAGGGCTGCTTGTATCGCACATGATATCACACAAGTAAACACGCCGCAAGACCGCTTGTATCGTACATGATATCACAAAAAAGTAAAAACGCTGCAGGACTGCTTGTATCGCACATGATATCACACACAAGTAAACACACTGCAGGACGGCTTGTATTGCAAATGATATCACACACAAGTAAAAACACTGCAGGACTGCTTGTATGGCACATGATATCACACACAAGTAAAGACTGTGCAGGACTGCTTGCCTGATGTGTACTTGTGTGTGATATTGTTATTGAGTAACAAACTATTACTAATATGATACATTATTGATATAGTTTTAGCACATGTTGTATAATACTTGTAGGATTCTTACCTGATACTATTGATAGGATGTATTATGTTACACTGTGATAAAATAATATCATTGTATCATTTTATGATACAATTAATATTTAATTAATGGTATAATTAATGGTATTATTATATGATACTATACTATGATGTGATGGAATACTACTATTGAATGATATATAATACAGTTGTTGTATAATACATGATACTACTGTTATATAACATTATTATTATATGGTGTTTCATGTTATTATTATTATTATTATTATTATATCTTATCATATAATTTTATACGGTGTGTGTGTGTACAGTTGTGTGGTGGATGAGATGGACTTCCAGAGCATGGAGTTGGACGAGGCTCTCAGGAAGTTTCAGAATCACATTCGTGTGCAAGGAGAAGCTCAGAAAGTGGAGCGACTCATTGAAGCTTTCAGGTAAACAAGAGACACACAAAGTAAACAAAAGAAAGTTTGTTGTGCTATATCATGTACTATGTGTTGTACTATATCATGTACTATGTGTTGTACTATATCATGTACTATGTGTTATACTATATCATGTACTATGTGTTGTACTACATCATGTGCTATGTGTTGTACTATATCATGTACTATGTGTTGTACTATATCATGTACTATGTGTTGTACTATATCATGTACTATGTGTTGTACTATGTCATGTACTATGTGTTGTACTACGTCATGTACTATGTGTTGTACTATATAATGTACTGTGTGTTGTACTTAATCATGTACTATGTTTTGTACTATGTCATGTACCCTGTGTTGTACTATGTCATGTACTATGTGTTGTTATATATCATGTACTATGTGTTGTACTATATCATGTGCTATGTGCTGTCCTATATCATGTACTATGTGTTGTACTACGTCCTGTGTACTCCCGGACCACATCATGTATTATGTGTTGTACGACATCATGTACTATGTGTTGTACTATATCATGTACTATGTGTTGTGCTATATCATGTACTATGTGTTGTACTATAACATGTACTATATTTAACTACGTCATGTGTCCTGTCATGTACCATATCATGTACTATGTGTTGTACTTTATCATGCAGTATGTGTTGTACCATGTCATTTACTATGTGTTGTACTACATCATGTGTTCTCTCGTGCTACATCATGTACTATGTGTTGTACTACATCATGTACCATGTGTTGTACTATATCATGTGCTATGTGCTGTACCATATCATGTACTATGTGTTGTACTACGTCTTGTGTACTCTCGTACCACATCATGTATTCCGTGTTGTACGACATCATGTACTATGTGTTGTACTATATCATGTACTATGTTTAACTACGTCATGTGTCCTGTCATGTATCATATCACGTATTATGTGTTGTACTATATCATGTAGTATGTGTTGTACCATGTCATTTACTATGTGTTGTACTACGTCATGTGTTCTCTCGTGCTACATCATGTACTATGTGTTGTACTATATCATGTACTATGTGTTGTACTATATCATGTGCTATGTGCTGTACTATATCATGTACTATGTGTTGTACTACGTCTTGTGTACTCTCGTGCCACATCATGTATTCCGTGTTGCACAACATCATATACTATGTGTTGTATTATACCATGTACTATGTGTTGTGCTATGTCATGTACTATGTGTTGTTCTATGTCATGTACTATGTGTTGTACTATGTCTTGTGTACTCTCGTGCCACATCATGTATTCCGTGTTGCACAACATCATATACTATGTGTTGTACTATACCATGTACTATGTGTTGTTCTATGTCATGTACTATGTGTTGTACTATGTCATGCACTATGTGTTGTACTATATCATTCACTATGTGTTGTACCATACCATGTTCTATGTGTTGTACTATATCATGTACTATGTTGTTATATATCATGTACTATGTGTTGTACTATATCATGTGCTATGTGCTGTTCTATATCATGAACTATGTGTTGTACTACGTCTTGTGTAGTCTCGTGCCACATCATGTATTCCGTGTTGTATGACATCATGTACTATGTGTTGTACTATATCATGTACTATGTGTTGTGCTATATCATGTACTATGAGTTGTACTATAACATGTACCATGTGTCCCCTCATGTACCAAATCACGTACTATGTGTTGTACTATATCATGTAGTATGTGTTGTACCATGTCATTTACTATGTGTTGTACTACGTCTTGTGTGCTCTCGTACCACATCATGTATTCCGTGTTGTATGACATCATGTACTATGTGTTGGACTATATCATGTAGTATGTGTTTTACTATGTCATGGGTCGTTTCATGTTTTATATCCTGTACTATATATATGTTGTACTATAACATGTACTATGAGTTTAACTATGTCATGTGTCCTGTCATGTTCTATATCATGTACTATGTGTTGTGCTTTATCATGTACTATGTACTGTACTATATCATGTACTATGTGTTTTACTATATATCATGTACTATGTCTTTTACTATGTCATGTGTACTGTCATGTACTATGTGCTGTACTATGAGTTGGGAAATTGTGTTAGATGTAAATACAAACGGAATACAATGATTTGCAAATCATTTTCAACCCATATTCAGTTGAATGCACTACAAAGACAAGATATTTGATGTTCAAACTCATAAACTATTTTTTTTGCAAATAATAATTAACTTAGAATTTCATGGCTGCAACACGTGCCAAAGTAGTTGGGAAAGGGCATGTTCACCACTGTGTTACATCACCTTTTCTTTTAACAACACTTAATAAACGTTTGGGAACTGAGGAAACTAATTGTTGAAGCTTTCAAAGTGGAATTCTTTCCCATTCTTGTTTTATGTAGAGCTTCAGTCGCTCAACAGTCCGGGGTCTCCGCTGTCTTATTTTACGTTTCATAATGTGCCACACATTTTCCATGGGAGACAGGTCTGGACTGCAGGCGGGCCAGGAGAGTACCTGGACTCTTTGTTTACGAAGCCACGCTGTTGTAACACTTGTCTTGCTGAAATAAGCAGGGGCGTCCATGATAACGTTGCTTGGATGCCAACATATGTTGTTCCAAAACCTGTATGTACCTTTCAGCATTAATGGTGCCTTCACAGATGTGTAAGTTACCCATGCCTTGGGTACTAATACACCCCCATACCATCACAGATGCTGGCTTTTGAACTTTGCGCCTATAACAATCCAGATGGTTATTTTCCTCTTTGTTCCAGAGGACACCACGTCCACAGTTTCCAAATATAATTTGAAATGTGGACCCGTCAGACCACCTTTCCACTTTGCATCAGTCCATCTTAGATGAGCTCGGGCCCAGCGAAGCCGACGGCGTTCCTGGGTGTTGTTGATAAATGGCTTTCGCTTTGCATAGTAGAGTTTTAACTTGCACTTGCAGATGTAGCGACCAACTGTAGGTACTGACAGTGGTTTTATGAAGTGTTCCTTAGCCCATGTGGTGATATCCTTTACACACTGATGTCGGTTTTTGATGCAGTACCGCCTGAGGGATCAAATGTCCGTAATATCATCGCTTACGTGCAGGGATTTCTCCAGATTCTCTGAACCTTTTGATGGTATTACGGACTGTAGATGGTGAAATTCCTAAATTCCTTGCAATAGCTGGTTGAGAAATGTTGTTTTTAAACTTTTTGACAATTTGCTCACGCATTTGTTCACAAAGTGGTGACCGTTTCCCAATCCTTGTTTGTGAAACACTGAGCATTTCACGGAAGCTGCTTTTATACCCAATCATGGAGCCCACCTGTTCCCAATTAGCCTTCATACCTGTGGGATGTTCCAAATAAGTGTTTAATGAGCATTCCTCAACTTTATCAGTATTTATTGCCACCTTTCCCAACTTCTTTGTCACTGTTGCTGGCATCAAATTCTAAAGTTAATGATTATTTGCAAAAAAAAAACATGTTTATCAGTTTGAACATCAAATATGTTGTCTTTGTAGCATATTCAACTGAATATGGGTTGAAAATGATTTACAAATCATTGTATTCCATTTATATTTACATCTAACACAATTTCCCAACTCATATGGAAACGGGGTTTGTATATCATGTACTATGTGTTGTACTATATCACGTACTATTTGTTGTACTACGTTATGTGTTCTCTCATGTGCTACATCATATATTCCATGTTGTACTATATCATGTAGTTTGTTGTACTATATCATGTACTATGTGTTTTACTATGTCATGTGTCCTCTCATGTACTATATCATGTACTATGTGTTGTACTATATATCATGTACTATGTGTTTTACAATGTAATTTGTCCTGTCATGTACTATGTGCGTTACTATATCGTGTACTATGTGTTGTACTACGTCATGTGTTCTCTCATGTGCTTCATCATATAGTATGTGTTGTACTATATCATGTAGTATGTGTTTTACTATATAATATACCGTGTGTAGTACTATATCACATACCATGCGTTGTATTATGTCACGTATGTGTAGTACTGTGTCACGTAGTATGTGAAGTACTTTCTCAAGTAGAATGTGTTGCACTCGGTCATGTAGTATGTGTAGTACTATATGACGTAGTATGTGTTGTACTGTGTCGTGTACCATGTGTAGTACTATATGATATAGTATGTGTAGTACTATATGACGTAGTATGTGTTGTACTGTGTCGTGTACCATGTGTAGTACTATATGATATAGTATGTGTAGTACAATATGACGTAGTATGCGTTGTACTGTGTCATGTAGTATGTGTAGTACTATATGACGTAGTATGTGTAGTACTATATGTACTGTGTGTGTGTTGTACTATATGATGTAGTATGTGTAGCACTCTATGACATAGTATATGTAGTACTGTATCACATAGTAAGTTTTGTACATTATCATGTAGTATATGTAGTACTATGTGACATTGTATGTGCTGTACTATATCACATTGTATGTGTTGTACTTTATCACGTAGTATGTGTAGTACTATAAGACATAGTATATGTAGTACTATATGACATAGTATGTGTTGTACTTTATCACATAGTATGTGTAGTATTGTATGATGTAGTATGTGTAGTACTATCTGACGTAGTATGTGTTGTACTATATGACGTATTATGTGTAGTACTATCTGACGTAGTATGTGTTGTACTATATGATGTAGTATGTGTAGTACTATCTGACGTAGTATGTGTTGTACTATATGGTGTAGTATGTGTAGTACTATATCATGTAGTATATGACGTAGTATGTGTAGTACTATATGACATAGGATGTGTAGTACTATGACGTAGTATGTGTAGTACTATATGACATAGGATGTGTAGTACTATGACGTAGTATGTGTAGTACTATATGACATAGGATGTGTAGTACTATGACGTAGTATGTGTAGTACTATATGATGTAGTATGTGTAGTACTTTATGACGTAGTATATGTCGTGCTATATGACGAGTATGTGTTGTACTTTATCACGTAGTGTGTGTAGTACTATATGATGTAGTACTATCTGACGTAGTATGTGTTGTACTATATGATGTAGTATGTGTAGTACTATCTGACGTATTATGTGTAGTACTATCTGATGTAGTATGTGTTGTACTATATGACGTATTATGTGTAGTACTATCTGACGTAGTATGTGTTGTACTATATGATGTAGTATGTGTAGTACTATCTGACGTAGTATGTGTTGTACTATATGGTGTAGTATGTGTAGTACTATATCATGTAGTATATGACGTAGTATGTGTAGTACTATATGACATAGGATGTGTAGTACTATGACGTAGTATGTGTAGTACTATATGACATAGTATGTGTAGTACTTTATGACGTAGTATATGTCATGCTATATGACGAGTATGTGTTGTACTTTATCACGTAGTGTGTGTAGTACTATATGATGTAGTACTATCTGACGTAGTATGTGTTGTACTATATGATGTAGTATGTGTAGTACTATCTGACGTAGTATGTGTTGTACTACATGATGTAGTATGTGTAGTACTATCTGACGTAGTATGTGTTGTACTATATGACGTAGTATATGTCATGCTATATGACGAGTATTTGTTGTACTTTATCACGTAGTGTGTGTAGTACTATAAGACGTAGTATATGTAGTACTAAATGACATATTATTTGTTGTACTATAAGACGTAGTATATGTAGTACTAAATGACATATTATTTGTTGTACTATATCACGTAGTATGTGTAGTACTATATGTACTATGTATGTAAGCAAGTAAGTAAGTAAGCAATATGTACTATGTATGTGTTGTAATATATGATGTAGTATGTGTAGTACTATATGTACTATGTGTGTGTTGTACTATATGATGTAGTATGTGTTGTATTATATGACGTAATATGTGTAGTACTATCTGACGTAGTATGTGTTGTACTATATGATGTAGTATGTGTAGTAGTATCTGACGTAGTATGTTTTGTACTATATGACGTAGTATGCGTAGTACTATATGAAGTAGTATGTGTAGTACTATATGACGTAGTATATGTTGTACTATATGAAGTAGTATGTGTTGTACTTTATCACGTAGTGTGTGTAGTACTATATGAAGTAGTATGTGTTGTACTTTATCACGTAGTGTGTGTAGTACTATATGACATAGTATGGGTAGTACTGTGTGACGTAGTATGTGTAGTACTATATGACCTTGTATATGTAGTACTATATGAATTAGTATGTGTAGTACTATATGAACTAGTATGTGTTTTACTATATCATGTAGTATGTGTTGTACTATATGATGTAGTATGTGTTGTACTTTATGACGTAGTATGTGTAGTACTATATGACATAGTACGTGTTGTACTATCTGACGTAGTATGTGTTGTACTGCGTCTGCAGCCAGCGGTACTGCATCTGCAACCCGACAGTGGTGCGTCAGTTCCGTAACCCGGACACCATCTTCATCCTGGCCTTCGCCATCATCCTGCTCAACACCGACATGTACAGTCCCAACGTCAAGCCCGAGAGGAAGATGAAGCTGGAGGACTTCATCAAGAACTTACGAGGTTAGGACTACTTGGACAAGTACTTGACACCAATAGTACTGCATACTGGAGTACTTTTCTTGTCAAGAACCAATCAAAGCACAGAGTAGAAGTGAGTACTCCAAAATTACTTAGTGTGTGTGTGTGTGTGTGTGTGTGTGTGTGTGTGTGTGTGTGTGTGTGTGTGTGTGTGTGTGTGTGTGTGTGTGTGTGTGTGTGTGTGTGTGTGTGTGTTGTGTGTGTGTGTGTGTGTGTGTGTGTGTGCGTGCGTGCACGTGTGTGCGTGTGTGTGTGTGTGTGTGGCAGGTGTGGACGACGGGGAAGATATTCCCAGGGAGACTCTGGTTGGAATCTACGAGAGGATCCGGAAACGGGAGCTGAAGACCAACGAAGACCACGTGTCTCAAGTTCAGAAGGTGGAGAAGCTCATTGTGGGAAAGAAACCCGTAAGTAACATCGATTGTATATATTTATATTTAAAGAAACTATCAGTGACATTGTTGTCTATATTTAAAGAAACAATTAGTGACACTGTTGTCTATATTTAAAGAAACAATCAGTTGCATTGTAGTCCACATTTGAATAAACTATCAGTATTATTGTAATCCATATTTAAAGAAACTATTAGTTACTTTGTAGTCCATATTTAAGGAAACAATCAGTAATATTGTAGTCCATATTTAAAGAAACTTACAATAACATTGTAGTCCATATATAAAGAAACTATCAGTAGCATTGTAGTCCATATTTAAAAAAAACGTCAGTAGCATTGTAGTCTAAATTTAAAGAAACAATCAGTGACATTTTAGTCTATATTTAAAGAAACTATCAGTAACATTGTAGTTCACATTTGAATAAACTATCAGTAACATTGTCTTACATATTTAAATAAACTATTGGTAACTTTGTAGTCCATGTTTAAAGAAACTGTTTGTAACATTGCGGTCTATATTTAAAGAAACAATCAGTGACATTGTAGTCCATATTTAAAGAAACTATCCGTAACATTGTTGTCTATATTTAAAGAAACTATCAGTAACATTGTAGTCTATATTTAAATAAACTATTGGTAACTTTGTAGTCCATGTTTAAAGAAACTGTCAGTAACATTGTAGTATATATTTAAAGAAACTATCAGTAACATTGTAGTACATATTTAAAGAAACTATCAGTAACATTGTAGTCCATATTTAAAGAAACTATCCGTAACATTGTTGTCTATATTTAAAGAAACTATCAGTAACATTGTAGTCTATATTTAAATAAACTATTGGTAACTTTGTAGTCCATGTTTAAAGAAACTGTCAGTAACATTGTAGTATATATTTAAAGAAACTATCAGTAACATTGTAGTACATATTTAAAGAAACTATCAGTAACATTGTAGTCTATATTTAAAGAAACAATCAGTAACTTTGTAGTAAATATTTAAAGAAACTATCAGTAACTTTGTAGTCTATATTCAAAGAAACTATCAGTTCCATTGTAGTCCATATTTAAAGAGACTATCAGTAACATTGTAGTCTATATTTAAAGAAACAATCAGTAACTTTGTAGTAAATATTTAAAGAAACTATCAGTAACTTTGTAGTCTATATTCAAAGAAACTATCAGTTCCATTGTAGTCCATATTTAAAGAGACTATCAGTAACATTGTAGTCCACATTTAAAGAAACTAACAGTAACATTGTTGTTTGTATTTAAAGAAACTATCAGTAACATTGTAGTCTATATTTAAAGAAACCATCAGTAATATTGTAGTATATATTAAAAGAAACAATCAGTAACATTGTAGTATATATTAAAAGAAACAATCAGTAACATTGTAGTATATATTTAAAGAAACTAACAGTAACATGGTAGTCCATATTTAAAGAAACTATCAGTAACTTTGTAGTCTATATTTAAAGAAACCATCAGTATATTTGTATTATATATTTAAAGAAACTATCAGCAACTTTGTTGTCTATATTTAAAGAAACTATCAGTAACATCGTAGTCCATATTTAAAGGAACAATCAGTAACATTTTAGTCTATATTTAATGAAACTATCAGTAACATTGCAGTATATATTTAAAGAAATTATCAGTAACATTGTATTCTATATTTAAAGAAACAATCAGTGACATTGTAGTCTATATTTAAAGAAACTATCAGTAATATCATAGTCCATATTTAAAGAAACTATCAGTAACATTGTAATATATGTTTAAAGAAACTATCAGTAACACTGTAATATATGTTTAAAGAAACTATCAGTAACATTGCAGTCTATGTTTAAAGAAACTATCAGTAACTTTCTAGTGTATATTCAAAGAAACCGTCAGTAACTCTGTAGTATATATTTAAAGAAACTATCAGTAACTTTGTAGTCCATATTTAAAGAAACAATCAGTAACATTGTAGTCTATATTTAAAGAAACTATCAGTAACATTGTAGTATATATTTAAAGAAACTATCAGTAACATTCTGGTATATATTTAAAGAAACTATCAGTAACATTGTATTCTATATTTAAAGAAACAATCAGTGACATTGTAGTCTATATTTAAAGAAACTATCAGTAATATCGTAGTCCATATTTAAAGAAACTATCAGTAACATTGTAATATATGTTTAAAGAAACTATCAGTAACATTGCAGTCTATGTTTAAAGAAACTATCAGTAATATCGTAGCCCATATTTAAAGAAACTATCAGTAACATTGTAGTATATATTTAAAGAAACTATCAGTAACATTCTGGTATATATTTAAAGAAACCATCAGTAACATTGTATTCTATATTTAAAGAAACAATCAGTGACATTGTAGTCTATATTTAAAGAAACTATCAGTAATATCATAGTCCATATTTAAAGAAACTATCAGTAACATCGTAATATATGTTTAAAGAAACTATCAGTAACACTGTAATATATGTTTAAAGAAACTATCAGTAACATTGCAGTCTATGTTTAAAGAAACTATCAGTAATATCGTAGTCCATATTTAAAGAAACTATCAGTAACATCGTAATATATGTTTAAAGAAACTATCAGTAACACTGTAATATATGTTTAAAGAAACTATCAGTAACATTGCAGTCTATGTTTAAAGAAACTATCAGTAATATCGTAGCCCATATTTAAAGAAACTATCAGTAACATTGTAGAATATGTTTAAAGAAACTATCAGTAACTTTGTAGTGTATATTTAAAGAAACCGTCAGTAACTTTGTAGTATATATTTAAAGAAACTATCAGTAACTTTGTAGTCCATATTTAAAGAAACAATCCGTAACATTGTAGTCTATATTTAAAGAAACTATCAGTAACATTGTAGTATATATTTAAAGAAACTATCAGTAACATTCTGGTATATATTTAAAGAAACTATCAGTAACATTGTATTCTATATTTAAAGAAACAATCAGTGACATTGTAGTCCATACTTAAAGAAACTATTAATAACATTGTAGTCTATATTTAAAGAAACTATTAGTAACATTTTAATATATGTTTAAAGAAACTATCAGTTAAATTGTAGTCTATATTTAAAGAAACTATCAGTAATATCGTAGTCCATATTCAAAGAAACTATCAGTAACAATGTAATATATGTTTAAAGAAACTATCAGTAACATTGTAGTCCATATTTAAAGAAACTATCAGTAACATTGTAATATATGTTTAAAGAAACTATCAGTAACATTGAAGTCCATATTTAAAGAAACTATCAGTAACATTGTAGTCCATATTTAAAGAAACTATCAGTAATATCATTGTCCATATTTAAAGAAACTATCAGTAACATTGTAATATATGTTTAAAGAAACTATGAGTAACATTAAAGTCCATATTTAAAGAAACTATGAGTAACATTGCAGTCCATATTTAAAGAAACTATCAGTAACATTGTAGTCCATATTTAAAGAAACTATCAGTAATATCATTGTCCATATTTAAAGAAACTATCAGTAACATTGTAATATATGTTTAAAGAAACTATCAGTAACATTAAAGTCCATATTTAAAGAAACTATGAGTAACATTGTAGTCCATATTTAAAGAACCTATCAGTAACATTGTAGTTTGTATTTAAAGAAACCATACGTAACATTGTTGGTCCTATTTAAGTCACTGACTTATATGATGCAGACTCGGTCAGGTAATCATGTTCCATAATTCACATCAGTCATGTGTGGTCATGGCAGGTACGTTCCAAGAGGTAAAAGATTTCCTCCAAAGGTCTTTAAATGTGTTCATGTCAAAAGTGTGAATTATTATGACAAATGTTTGGGTTTCCCAATTTTACTTTCAATTTTTTTTTTTTTTTTTGCTGCACAACATTGAAGACTTAGGGCATAATTCATGACACAGTTTTATTGTTTCCTTCTAGATCGGATCCCTCCATCACGGCCTGGGATGTGTAAGTCATAACTGTCAAGTCATCAATCACTTATTAGGATCAATAAGTCATAACTGTCAAGTCATCAATCACTTATTAGGATCCATAAGTCATAACTGTCATGTCATCTGTCAGGTTCAAACAGGGATGACATGTATTAAACAAGACAAGAAGCAAGGAATTAAACAGACAGAATTAAATTTGGCTCAATTGAGGAGAGACGTCTGGACTGTACTCTTTCTACAGATCCACCACGCTCTGGCGAAAGATTTATTTGGACTTTCCCTCATTACATGGCAACAGTTGTTTCCAAGGGACGGGGGTCGTAAACAGCCATCGCCATTACAATCAGTTCAAAGAAGAGGTCGTAAAACTCTTCAAAGAAGAGGTGCCCGGAACTTGGTCAGATCTCCGCTTTGTAGTTCACGGGTCCAAACAAAATCTTTCTGTGGATTACAATACATGAAAGCAACGGAACACCTTCATGTTGCTTCCCATCCTACACAGTGGAGTTTTACAAGCCTGCTTCTTGGTAGGTTCAAAGACCGCTTTTGTCCTCTCACCGGGAACTCACAAAGTTTTGTGATAACTTTGGTACAATTATTCTGACATCATCAATCACTTATTTGAAACAATAAGTCATAACTGTCGTGTCATCAATCACTTATTATGATCAATAAATCATAACTGTCCTGTCATCAATCCCTTATTAGGATCCATAAGTCATAACTGTCAAGTCATCAATCACTTATTATGATCAATAAATCATAACTGTCCTGTCATCAATCACTTATTAGGATCCATAAGTCATAACTGTCAAGTCATCAATCACTTATTATGATCAATAAGTCATAACTATTATGTCATCTGTCAGGTTCAAACAGGGATGACATGTATTAAACAAGACAAGAAGCAAGGAATTAAACAGAAACCGAATCAAATTTGGCTCAATTGAGGAGAGACGTTTGGACTGTACTCTTTGTACAGTTCCACCACGCTCATATTAGGATCAATAAGTTATAACTGTCATGTCATCAATCACTTATTAGGATCAATAAGTCATACCTGTTATTGTGTGTAGGATTTTGAGGAGAAAAATGAATTGATTCCATTATGCAGTAGGATGAAATATTTCCTGGATGCTTTGTATTCAGTCCCCAAGAAATATGAATGAATATTGCGAGTAGAGTAAGAAAGACAACAAGATGATGTTTCATATTGTTTGTTTGTTTTATTTTGAAGGTTCTTTCGCTTCCTCATCGACGTTTGGTTTGTTATTGTCGCCTCTTTGAAGTTCCTGATCCCAACAAACTGCAGAAACTTGGACTTCATCAGCGAGAAATCTTCTTGTTCAACGATCTACTTGTGGTAAATACTCCAGTACTTTTTTAATACTTTTACTTGTGGTAAATACTCCAGTACTTTTTTAATACTTTTACTTGTGGTAAATACTCCAGTACTTTTTTAATACTTTTACTTGTGGTAAATATTCAAGTACTTTTTAAATACTTTTACTTGTGGTAAATATTCAAGTACTTTTTAAATACTGTTACTTGTGGTAAATATTCAAGTACTTTTTAAATACTTTTACTTATTGTAAATACTCCCCTTTGAAAAAAAAATGTCTATTGTAGTAAATACTCCAGTACTTTTTTGATACTTTTACTTGTGGTTAATATTCAAGTACTTTTTAAGTACTTCTGATAGTGGCAAATACTTCAGTACTTTTTGAATACTTTTACTTGTGGTAAATACTCCACTTCTTTTTAAACATGTCTACTTGTGGTAAATACTCGAGTACTTTTTAAATAGTTTTACTTACAGGAAATACTCCACTTCTTTTTAAATATGTCTACTTGTGGTAAATTCTCAAGTACTTTTTAAATACTTCTACAGGTGCTAAATACTCGAGTACTTTTTAAATACTTCTACTTGTGATAAATACTTGAGTACTTTTTAAATACTTCTGATAGTGGCAAATACTCTAGTACTTGTTAAATACTTTTACTTGCTGTAAATACTCCACTTCTTTTTAAATATATCTACTTGTGGTAAATACTTGAGTACTTTTTAAATACTTTTACTTGTGGTAAATACTCGAGTACTTTTTAAATACTCTACTTCTCATAAATACTCTAGTACTTTTTAAATACTTCTACATGTGGTAAATACAGGAGTACTTTTTAAATACTTCTACTTGTGGTAAATACTTGAGTACTTTTTAAATACTTCTGCTTGTGATAAATACTTGAGTACTTTTTAAATACTTTTAAATACTAAAGTTAAATACTTTTACTTGCGGTAAATACTCCACTTCTTTTTAAATATATCTACTTGTGGTAAATACTTGAGTACTTTTTAAATACTTTTACTTGTGGTAAATACTTCAGTACTTTTTAAATACTGTACTTCTCGTAAATACTCAAGTACTTTTTAAATACTTCTACATGTGGTAAATACTGGAGTACTTTTTAAATACTTCTACTTGTGGTAAATACTTGAGTACTTTTTAAATACTTCTGCTTGTGGTAAATACCTGAGTACTTTTTATATACTTCTAATAGTGGCAAATACTCCAGTACTTTTTAAATACTTTTGCTTGCGGTCAATACTCCACTTCTTTTTAAATATGTTTACTATTGTAAATACTTGAGTATTTTTATAAATGTGTAATTGTGGTAAATACTCAAGTACTTTTTAAATACTTTTACTTGCGGTAAATACTCCCCTTCTTTTTAAATATTTCTACATGTGGAAAATACTCTACTCGATCCACTTTCCTGTTTCCTCTTTTCTGTTCTTGTTTCCTGTTTCCCGTTTTTTCTTTATTCTTTCCTGTCTCCCCTTTCCTGTTTGCTGTTATTTTGTTTTCTATTTCCTCTTTACTGTTTTCCTTTTTCCTGTTTGTTGTGTTTTTGTTTCCTGTTACCTGTTTGCTGTTTCCTGTTTTTTTATTTCCTGTTTCTTGTTTCCTGTTTGCTGTTTCCTGTTTTTTTGTTTGCTGTTATTTTCTTTCCCGTTTGCTGTTTTTTTGTTTCTTATTTGCTGCTTTCTGGTTTTCTATTTTTTTGTTTTCTATTTCCTGTTTACTGTTTGTCTGTTTCTTGTTTGTTGTGTTTTTGTTACCTGTTTGCTGTTTCCTTTCCTGTTTCCCATTCCTTGTCCTTGTTTCCTCTTTCCTGTTCGTGTTTCCTGTTTCCTGTTTTTCATTCCTGTTCTTGTTTCCTGTTTAAACTTTCATGTTTCATATGTCCTTTTCTCCTCTTTAATGTCTCCTCTTTCCTGTTTCTTGTTTGCTGTTTCCTGTTTGCTGTTTTCTTGTTTGCTGTTTTCCTGTTTTCTTTTTGCTGTTTCCTGTTTGCTGTTTTTATTGTTTCCTGTTTCCTGTTTTCTGTTTGCTGTTATCTTGTTTCCCGTTTGCTGTTTTTTTGTTTTCTATTTGCTGCTTTCTTGTTTCCTGTTTGCTGTTTTCTTTGTTCCTGTTTTCCTGTTTCCCGTTTTCTTATTTCGTGTTTTCTGTTTGCTGTTATCTTGTGTCCCGTTTGCTGTTTTTTTTGTTTCCTGTTTACTGTTTTCCTGTTTGCTGTTTTTGTGTTTCCTTTTTTTCCTTTCCTCTTTCCTGTCCTTGTTTCCTATTTCCTGTTCTTGTTTCCTCTTTTCTGTTTCCTGTTTTTCTTTCCTGTTTCCTGCCTCCTTTGTCCTCTTTATTGTCTACTTTTTCCTGTTTCCTCTGTCCTTCCTCCTCTTTAATGTCTCCTCTTTCCTGTTTTGTGTTTGCTGTTTCCTGTTTGCTGTTTTACTGTTTCCTGTTTGCTGTTTTCCTGTTTCCCGTTTGCTGTTTTCCTGTTTGCTGTTTTCTTTTTTCCTGTTTCCTGTTTGCTGTTTCCTGTTTTCCGTTTGCTGCTATCTTTTTTCCCGTTTGTTGTTTTTTTGTTTCCTATTTACTGCTCTCTTGTTTCCTGTTTACTGTTTTCTTTTTTCTATTTACTGTTTACTGTTTTCCTGTTTGCTGTTTTTGTGTTTCCTGTTTTTCCTTTCCTATTTCCTGTCCTTGTTTCCTATTTCCTGTTATTGTTTCCTCTTTTCTGTTTCCTGTTTTTTCTTTCCTGTTTCCTGCGACCTTTCTCCTCTTTATTGTCTCCTCTTTCCTGTTTCTTGTTTGCTGTTTTTTTGTTTCCTGTTTTCTTATTTCCTGTTTGCTGTTTGCTTTTTTCTTGTTTCCCATGTGATGTTTTTTTGTTTCCTATTTGCTGCTTTCTTGTTTCCTTTTTCCTGTTTTTTCTTTCCTGTTTCCTGCGTCCTTTTTTCCTCTTTATTGTCTCCTCTTTCTTGTTTCCTGCGTCCTTTCTCTTTTTAATGTCTCCTCTTTCCTGTTTGTTGTTTGCTATTTCCGGTTTTCTGTTTTCTTGTTTTATGTTTCCTGTTTGCTTTTTTCATTTTTTCTGTTTCTTCTGTTCATTTTCATGCTTGCTGTTTTCTTGTTTCCTGTTTGTGGTTTTCTTGCTTGCTGTTTCTTGTTTCCTGTTTTCTGTTATCTTGTTTCCTGTTTGCGGTTTCCTGTTTGCCGTGCACACCTGTGTCACCCGAACAATGTCCTCGCTGCTCTTAGGTGACCAAGATCTTCCAGAAGAAGAAGAACTCGGTGACCTACAGTTTCCGACAGTCCTTCTCTCTCTACGGGATGCAAGTTCTGTTGTTTGAAAATCAATGTAAGTTTTTTCCTTGTCAGATCTTCTCCTTCAAGTGTTGACTGATGATGTTCATTAGTCTGCAAACTTGATTCAATAATCAATATTTACCTTTAATATATTATTTTAATTTGATACTTGATGGAAAAATTTTTTATTTCATTTAATAATTATTTTAGTTAAAAATTGATGCAATGGTTTTTGATTCTATTTAATATTGTATTTAACAATGTTATTTTAATGTTTTTATATACTCTTAATTATTTATTTTTTTATTTTATAAGTCATTTAGTAATTGTTATTTTTTTATTTAATAATTGGTTTCTAGAATTAATATTTTTGTCTGATACATGTCTTTATTTTTATTGTTAATTGTATTCCATCCAATTAAATAAATAACAATGTTTTTCAATATTCCAGTCAATAATTGTATTGATCATGTATTGAATATTAGTTTCGTGAGATGATTAAAATGTAATAATACAAAATAAAATAAAAAATGGTAATAAATAAAATGTAATAATGACAAATACAATCAAAATAGTAAAAATAGAAGGTGTTTTCAACAAACAAAAGGATTTCAAGTCACTCAAGAATATTCCTTCTGGAATTAATAGCAAGTAACATTTTATTCATGGTGTCATTTTTATGTGATGAACACATTAGTTGATTATGCTGATCACACAAAAAACATTTCAATGTGTTTCTCTCAAATGTAATAAAACAACTTTTGTGTCTCTCTCTCTCTCTCTCGCTCTCTAACTCTCTCTCTTTCTCTTGTGCTCTCTCTCTTGCTGTCTCTCTCTAACTGCCTCTAACTCTCTATCGCTCCCTCTTTTCTTGTCTCTCTCTCTCTAACTAACTCTCTCTCACTTCCGGTCTCTCTCTCTCTCTGCCTGTCTCTCTCTCTCTCTCTCTCTCTCTCTCTCTCCCTCTACCTCTTTCTCTTTAACTCTATCTATCTCTCTATCTCTCTCCCTCTCTAACTCTGTCACCTCTCTCTCTCTCTCTCCCTCTCTCTTTGTAACCCTCTCTATCACTCTCTTCCTGTCTCTCTCTCTCTCCCTCTCTCTTTGTAACCCTCTCTATCACTCTCTTCCTGTCTCTCTCTCTCTTCCTAACTCTTGCTCTCTCTCTCCCATTCGCTCTCACTCTCATTCTTTCTCTCTCTTTCTGTCTCCCTCTCATTCTCTCTCTGTCTCTTACTCTCTCTCTCTCTCTCTCTAACTGTCTCTAACTCTCTCTATCACTCCCTCTTTTCTTGTCTCTCTCTCTAACTAACTCTCTCTTCCTGTCTCTCTATATATTTCTCTCTCTCTCTCTTTCTCTCTCTCTCTATCTGTAACTCTCTCTGTAACTCTCTTTCTCTATGTCTCTCTTGCTCTCTCTCTCTAACTGTCTCTAATTCTCTCTCTATCACTCCCTCTTTTCTTGTCTCTTCCTCTCTAACTAACTATCTTTCTCTTTCTGTCTCTCTCTCTCTCTCTTCCTGTCTCCATATATTTCTCTCTCTCTCTCTCTCTCTCTCTCTCTGTAACTCTCTCTCTCTATGTATCTCTTGCTCTCTCTCTCTAACTGTCTCTAATTCTCTCTCTATCACTCCCTCTTTTCTTGTCTCTTCCTCTCTAACTAACTATCTTTCTCTTTCTGTCTCTCTCTCTCTCTTCCTGTCTCTCTCTATATCTCTCTGTCTCTCTCCCTCTCTCATCTCTCTCTATCACTCTGTCCCTATCTCACTCTCATTCTCTCGTTCTCTCTCTCTCTCTTTCTGTCTCTCTCCAACTGTCTCTAACTCTCTCTATCGCTCCCTCTTTTCTTGTCTCTATCCTTCTGTCTTTCTCTCCCTCCATCTCTCTCTCCCTATCTCTCTCTCTTTTCCTAACTCTCGCTCTCTCTCTCGCTCTCTCTCTCGCTCTCTGTCTCTCTCATTCTCACTCACTCTCATTCTGTCTTTCTCTTTTTGTCTCTCTCTCATTCTTTGTCTCTATCTTTCTCTTTCTCTCTTTCTGTCTCTCTCTCTCTGACTCTCTATATATTTATTTCTCTCTGTCTATCTGTCTCTCTTCCTATCTTTCTATCTCTTTTTCTCTATCCCTCTCTCATCCCCTCTTTATTTCTCTCTCTCTCTCCCGCTCTCGCTCTCTCTCTGTCCAGATTATCCAAACGGAATCCGCCTCACGTCGGCTATTCCAGGAGCAGACATCAAAGTTCTCATCAACTTCAACGCACCAAACCCTCAGGACCGCAAGAAGTTCACAGACGACCTGAGAGAGTCCATTGCCGAGGTCCAAGAAATGGAGAAATACAGAATAGAATGTGAGATCATGACACACGCACACACACACAAAACTACCAGAAGTAGTTCATGATACATTTTCAGGTGTTTATGTGAGCATAATAATAAGTATGTTTTTAATACTAATAAATATGTCTAATAATAATAAGTATGTGTGTAATAGAGATAAGTATGTGTAATAATAATAAATACGCAAGTATGTGTAATAATAAGTATGTGTGTCATTATAAGTATGTGTAACAATAATAAGCATGTGTAATAAGTGCATAATGTCTAGTAAAAATATGTGTGTATTAATAGTAGGTACGTGTAATAAAAGGTGTGTGTAATAGTAAGTATGTGTAATATTAATAAGTATGCGTAATAAGTTTGTGTATCGATAGTAGGTGTAATAATATTAAGTACTAGTAATGATAAGTATGTGTAATGATAAGCACATGTAATGTAAATAAATATGTGTGTAATAATAAGTATGTTAATAATAAGTATTTGTAATAATAATACTGTGGGTAATAATAAGTACTTGTGTAATAATAATACGTATATTAAATAATACTCTGATGAGGTGGTGATTTGTCCAGGGTGTACTCCACCTTCAGCACGAATGCAGCTCCAGCACCCCCCGCGGCCCCAAAAGGGACAAGCTGTAGAAAACGGATGGATGGGTGTTAAATAATAATAAATATGTTTTTAATAATGATAAGCATATGTAATAATAAGTATGTGTTTATTACTAATCAGTATGTGTAATAGTATTAAGTATATGTTATAATAATGAGTATGTGTAATAATAATAAGAATGTGTAATAATAATGAGTATGTGTAATATTATCAAGTATGTGTAATAATATTAAGTATATGATAATGATAAGTATGTGTATAGTCATAATGATAAGTATGTGTAGGAATAATAAGTATGTGTAATAATCAAACAATGTGTAATATTAATAAGTATGTGTAACGATAATGAGTATGTGTATAATGATAATAATAAGGTGTTGGAATAATAAGTAAATGTTATAATAATAATAAGTATGTGCTATAGTAATAAATAACTTTAATGATGATTAGAAAATGTAATAATGTTTTTTTATATTAATAATAAATATGTGTAGAAGTAATAAGTAATATAATATGCGTAATCATAAGTATGTGTGATATGAATGATTATGTGTACAATGATAATAATAATAATAATACTGATTATGTGTAATAATATTGAGTATGTGTATAGTAATTATAATAAGTATGTGTAATAATAATTACTATGTGTATAATAATAACAATAATAAAAAATATGTGTAATAATAATATGTATGTGTAATAATAATAAGTATGTGTATAGTAATAATAATAATACGTATGTGTAGGAATAATACGTATATGTAATAATAATGAATATGTGTAATGATTATAAGTATGTGCAATAATAATAAATATGTGTAATAATCTAAACTATGTGTAATATTAATAAGGATGTGTCATAGTAATGAGTATGTGTATAATGATAATAATGTGTCTGAATAATAAGTACATGTTATGATAGTAAGTATGTGCTACAATAATAAATAGGTTTATTGATGATTAGTAGATGTCATAATAATAATAATAAATATGTGGAGAAGAAATACGTATATTCTATTATGTGTTATAATAATAAGTATGTGTGTTAATTATTATGTGTAATAATGATGTATATGTGAACAACGAAAATAATATCAATAGTAATAATGGTAAGTATGTGTAATGAAAATGTGTACTATAATAATAATAATAATAAAAATTTGTAATAATAATAATTATATGTATGTGTAATAATAAGTATGTGTATAGTAATAATAATAATAAGTATGTGTAGGAATGATAAGTATGTGCAATAATAATGAGTATGTGTAAAATAATAATAAGTATGTGTAGGAATAATAAGTATATGTAATGATAATGAATATGTGTAATGATAAGTATGTGCAATAATAAGTTTGTGTAATAATAAAAACTGTGGGTAATATTAATAAGTGTGTAAAAATAATGAGTATGTCTATAATGATACTAATAAGGTGTCAGAATAATAAGTACATATTATGATAGTAAGTATGCAATAATGATAAATAAGTTTAATGATGATTAGTACATAATAACAAATAATAATTATTAGTGTATTATAATAAAAACATGTTTGCTAATAATAGGTATCTGTAATAATAATGAGTATTTGTATAATAATAAGTATAATAAATATATGTTATAATAATATGTATGTGTAATACTAACGAGAGTGTATAATAATAATATTAATAAATATGTGTAATAATATTATGTATGTGTAATACTAATGAGTATGTGTATAATAATGATAATAATTATGTGTCTAATAATAACAATGAGTATGTGTATAATAATGATGAAAAGTATGTGTATTATAATAACAATGAGTTTGTGTATAATAATGATAAGTATATGTGCAATAATAATAATAATGAGTATGTGTATAATAATGATAAGTATGTGTGTAATAATATTATGTATGTGTAATACTAATGAGTATGTGTATAATAATGATAATTACTATGTGTGTAATAAAAACAATGAGTATGTGTATAATAATGATAATAAGTATGTGTGCAATAATAATAATGTGTATGTGTATAATGATAATAATAAGTATGTGTGTAATAATAATGAATGTGTGTATAATAATAATAACTATGTGTGTAATAATAATAATGAGTATGTGTATAATAATAATAAGTATGGATGTGATAATAATGAATATAGGTATAATAATAATGATAACAATTAGTATGTGTGTAATAATAATGAATGTGTGTATAATAATCCATCCATCCATTTCCTACCGTTTATTCCCTTTTGGGGTCGCGGGGGGCGCTGGAGCCCATCTCAGCTACAACTGGGCGGAAGGCGGGGTACACCCTATAATAATAATAATAATAATAATAATAAGTATGTGTGTAATAATAATGAAGAGTGTGTGTATAATAATAATAAGGCGCCCCCTGTGACCCCAAAAGGGAATAAGCAGTAGAAAATGGATGTATGGATGTGTGTAATAATAATAATGAGTATGTGTATAATAATAATAATAATAATAATAAGTATGTGTGTAATAATAATGAATATGTGTATAATTATAATAAGTATGTGTGTAGTAATAATGAATATGTGTATAATAATAATAATCACATTAACAATAAGTTTGTGTGTAATAATAATAATAATTAGTATGTATGTAATAATAATGCATATGTGTATAATAATAATAATAATAATTTGTATGTGTGTAATAATAACAATAAGTATGTATGTAATAATAATAAATATGTGTATAATAATAATAATAATAATAAGTATGTAATAATAATTAATATGTGTATAATAATAATAATAATAATAATAAGTATATGTGTAATTATAATAATGAGTATGTGTATAATAATAATAATAATAAGAATAATAATAATAAGTATATGTGTAATTATAATAATGAGTGTGTATAATAATAATAATAATAATAATAATAATAAGTATGTGTGTAATAATAATGAATATGTGTATAATAATAATAATAATAACATTAACAATAAGTATGTGTGTAATAATAATAATAATAATTAGTATGTGTATAATAATAATAAGTATGTATCAAATAATAATGAATATGTGTATAATAATGATAATAATAATAAGTATGTGTGTAATAATAATAATAATAATGAGTATGTGTGTGTGTAATAATAATAATGAGTATGTGTATAATAATAATATTAATAGATATGTGTAATATTAATAAGTATGTATCTAGTAATGATAATAATAATAATGCGTATGCGTATAATCATAATAATAAGTATGTGTGTAATAATAATAATGAGTATGTGTATAATAATAATAATAAGTATGGGTGTAATAATCATAATAAGTATAATGAGTATGTGTATAATAATAATAATGAGTATGTGTATAATAATAATAATAAGTATGGGTGTAATAATCATAATAAGTATGTGTGTAATAATAATAATGAGTATGTGTATAATAATAATAATAAGTATGGGTGTAATAATCATAATAAGTATAATGAGTATGTGTATAATAATAATAATGAGTATGTGTATAATAATAATAATAAGTATGGGTGTAATAATCATAATAAGTATGTGTGTAATAATAATAATGAGTATGTGTATAATAATAATAATAATAAGTATGGGTGTAATAATCATAATAAGTATAATAAGTATGTGTGTAATAATAATAATGAGTATGTGTATAATAATAATAATAATAAGTATGGGTGTAATAATCATAATAAGTATAATAAGTATGTGTGTAATAATAATAATGAGTATGTGTATAATAATAATAATAATAAGTATGGGTGTAATAATCATAATAAGTATAATGAGTATGTGTATAATAATAATAATAATAAGTATGTGTGTTGATGGACAGCGGAGCTGGAGAAGCAGAAAGGCGTGGTGAGGCCCAGCATGTCTCAGAGTTCGGGCCTGAAGAAAGAGGCTGGAAACGGCAGCATGAACCGAGCCAGTCTGGACGACTCGTACGCCATGAGCGAGGGTCTGAAGAGGAGCGCGCTCAGCAGCTCCTTACGAGATCTCTCTGAAGCAGGTATGAAATATGAGGGAGGAACTATGCTCCTCTCTTTCATTTGTCCTCGCAAAATGTTTTGTGGCTGCACCTCTCACTCAATATTTACATCCTCATCAACGTTCATCCATCTAGTCCCAGTCGGGCTTTAGTCTGATGCCAGGAGAACATCTGGGACACAGACTCGTAATAGGACTTGTTTTCAAGTATCCGTATTAGTCGTCAAACCACTGACAGGCAAGAGATTAGCGTGACAATCCATCAAATACAAAACCCTAAAACCAGTGAAGTTGGCACGTTGTGTAAAAAGGTAAATAAAAACAGAATACAATGATTTGCAAATCTTTTTCAACTTATATTCAATTGAATAGACTGCAAAGACAAGATATTTCATGTTGTAACTGGAAAAAGTTTATTTTTGCAAATATTAGCTCATTTGGAATTTGATGCCTGCAACGTGTTTCCCAAAAAGTTGGCACAAGTGGCAAAAAAGACTGAGAAAGTTACGGAATGCTCATCAAACACTTATTTGGAACATCCCACAGGTGAAAAGGCTAATAAAAAAACAGGTGGGTGCCATGATTGGGTATAAAAGCAGCTTCCATGAAATGCTCAGTCATTCGCAAACAAGGATGGGGGGAGGGTCACCACTTTGTCAACAAATGCAAAGTGTCCAACAGTTTAAGAACAACATTCCTCAACCAGCTATTGCAAGGAATTAAGGGATTTCACCATCTACGGTCCATAATATATTTAAAAGGTTCAGAGTTTCTAAGAAGTCACTGCACGTAAGCGATGATATTACGGACCTTCGAAAAGCGACATCAGTATGTAAAGGGTATCACCACATGGGCTCAGGAACACTTCAGAAAACCACTGTCAGTAACTACTGTCGGTCGCTACATCTGTAAGTGCAAGTTAAAACTCTATTATGCAAAGCGAAATACATTTATCAACAACACCCAGAAACGCCGCCGGCTTCGCTGGGCCCCAGCTCATTTAAGACGGACTGATGCAAAGTGGAAAAGTGTTCTGCGGTCTGACGAGTCCACATTTCAAATTGTTTTTGGAAACTGTGGACGTCGTGTCATCCGGACCAAAGAGGAAAAGAACCATCCGGATTGTTCTAGGCGCAAAATAAAATAAAAAAAACAGCATCTGTGATGGTATGGGGGTGTATTAGTGCCCAAGGCATGGGTAACTTACACATCTGTCAAGGCACCATTAATGCTGAATGGTACATACAGGTTTTGGAGCAACATATGTTGCCATCCAAGCAACGTTATACATGGACACCCCTGCTTATTTCAGCAAGACAATGCCAAGCCATGTTACAACAGCGTGGCTTCATAGGAAAAGAGTGCGGGTACTGGACTGGCCTGCCTGTAGTCAAGACCTGTCTCTCATTGAAAACGGGAATACGGAGTCTAAAATACCACAACGGAAACCCCGGACTGTTAAACAACTTAAGCTGTACATCAAGCAAGAGTGAGAAAGTTTAAAGAATGAGTCTTCTCAGTTCCCAAACGCTTACTGAGTGTTGTTAAAAGGAAAGGCCATGTAACACAGTGGTAAAAATTCCCCCGTGACAACTTTTTTGCAATGTGCTGCTGCCATTAAATTCTAAGTTAATGATAATTTGCACACAAAAAATAAGATTCTCAGTTGGAACATGAAATATCTTGTCTTTGCAGTACATTAAATTGAATATAAGTTGAAAAGGAAAAAACTCGGAACTATGCACCGTCGGCGACGCGGACAGCTTTAGTATTAGCAGCATAACTAGAATTAAATAGCGTGAACACAAACTAGCGTTTCCTCTGGCGTATTATTTGTCTTTGACAAAGTCGTCCTTTTTTTTTTATTAACAATGCTTACAACTAGCAGGTGCCATTTCTGTACTCCTTGCAAATAGTTTTGTGAATTTCTAAGTCCACAGCAAATCCCTCCTTCTTTGCAGGCGGCTTTGCCAGGCATTTTGAGTAAGAATGGACAAAACTCTGCCAGAAAAGAAACACACGCTGAGGCACGGAAGAGTAAACCGGACGTGACTTTGGGGGCTCCGACGTTAGTTCTTCTCTCTCTCATAAATTTGCGGACAGGGAGTTCACGTTTTGCTTTGCCAAATAAGCAATGTGAGGTGATCCTTCATCGGCTTGTGTCTCGGTAGTGCCTTCCCCTCCGCCGTGATATAAGTTTCCTCTGGCGTATTATTCCAAAAAAAAAGTCCTGTCTTGGGCAGTATAGCTTGAGGGTTCCATGTTCGATCCCCGCTTCCGTCATCCTAGTCACTGCCGTTGTGTCCTTGGGCAAGACACTTTACCCACCTGCTCCCAGTGCCACCCACACTGGTTTAAATGCAACTTAGATATTGGGTTTCACCATGTAAAAGTGCTTTGAGTCACTAGAGAAAAGCGCTATATAAATAAAATTCACTTCACTTTTTATCACAATTAAGACTTGCTGGTCTCATTAACCCATTTGGCAAAGTCATCCTTTTTTTTATTAATGCTTACAACTAGCAGGTGCAATTGCTGTTCTCCTTGCAAATAGTTGTATGAATTTCTAAGTCCACAGCAAATCCCTCCTTTTTGCAGGCGGCTTTGCGGGCTTTTTGAGTAACAAAACGGACAAAACTCGGCCAGAAAAGAAACACGCTTAGGCACGGAAAAAGTAAACGGGATGCGACGTCGAGGGCTCCGACGTTAGTTTTATTCTCTCTCTCATAAATTTGCGGACAGGAAATTCACGTTTTGCTTTGCCAAATAAGTTCACGTTCTTACATCTTCTTCCTATTTTGCTCATGAACAAAACGTGCGCTAATGCTGGTCGTCGGCGGCCATGTTGTGATAATGTGACGTCGTTTTTCCACCATGACAGAGCTTCTTCTTTTTCTTCACGGGGTTCATTTATTTTCCTTTTCCTGCCATACGTCCATCATTCATGTGAATTCTTCTTCTTCGTCGTACACATCAGGTACTTCCTGTTTATGTGTAATTACTCCACATCCCATGTGTAATATGACCCCCCCACCCCTCCGACCCCCTCCCAGGCCCCTCCCTCCCCCTCCCCCCACCTGTCACTGTCGCTAGGCAGCTTTGATCGCTGCGACTCTATTGGCCACTTCAAGTAGTTCATCTTCTTCACTGAGCTTTTACTTTGAAGTCCTGCCCTGAGTGAGGAAGTGAGTTTTCAACTAGTGGCTGTTTCTCAGTGCAACTAATTAACTAGCAGGTTAGTAGTGATGATACTCAGGCCTGCAATGCCATATCAAACACCAGCAGCGATACTGTGTCCGCTCCGTGTGTCTGTCGCTTTAAGAAAAAAAGGTTATAGGATTATTTTTTGTACGCCATCAAATAAGATCTTCTTCCTGTTTACGATCTTTTTGTGCAGATATTTCTTTAATACCTAAAATCATATCTGCCGAGGGTGTCCCGATTTGATGTTCATATAAAAAATAGCTCTCGTTTCATGAAAAAACACGTATGAGATTAAATGTCGAATGTGTGATATCATGTGCGATACAAGTGGTCCTGCAACGAGTTTACTTGTGTGTGATATCATGTGCGATACAAGCAGTCCTGCGGTGTGTTTACTTGTGTGTGGTATCATGTGCGATACAAGCGGTCCTGCAGCGTGTTGACTTGTGTGTGACATCATGTGCGATACAAGCAGTCATGTGGCTTGTTTACTTGTGTGTTATATCATGTGAGATACAAGCAGTCCTGAGGAGTGTTTAATTGTGTGCGATACAAGCAGTCTTGCGGCGTGTTTACTTGTGTGTGATATCATGTGTGATACAAGTGGTCCTGCGGCGTGTTTACTTGTGTGTGATATCATGTGTGATACAAGCAGTCTTGCGGCTTGTTTACTTCTGTGTGATATCATGTGTGATACAAGTGGTCCTGCGGCGTGTTTACTTGTGTGTGATATCATGTGTGATACAAGCAGTCTTGCGGCTTGTTTACTTCTGTGTGATATCATGTGTGATACAAGTGGTCCTGCGGCGTGTTTGCCTGTATGTGATTGATTGATTGATTGATTGATACTTTTATTAGTAGATTGCACAGTACAGTACATATTCCGTACAATTGACCACTAAATGGTAACACCCGAATAAGTTTTTCAACTTGTTTAAGTTGGGGTCCATGTTAATCAATTCATGATATTATGTGCGATAGAAGCAGTCCTGCACAGTGTTTACTTGTGTGTGGTATCATGTGCGATACAAGTAGTCCTGCAGATTGTTTACTTGTGTGTGATATCATATGCGATACAAGTAGTCCTGCAGCCTGTTTACTTGTGTGTGATGTCATTTGCGATACAAGCAGTCCTGCACAGTGTTTACTTGTGTGTGGAATTATGTGCGATACAAGCAGTCCTGCAGATTGTTTACTTCAGTGTGATATTATGTGCGATACAAGCAGTCCTGCGGCGTGTTTACTTGTGTGTGATATCATGTGCGCTATAAGCGGTCCTGCAGATTGTTTACTTGTGTGTGATATCATGTGGGATACAAGCAGTCCGGTGGCGTGTTTACTTGTGTGTGATATCATGTGTGATAGAAGCAGTCCGCAGATTATATACTTGTGTGTGATATCATGTGCGATAAAATCAGTCCTGTAGCGTGTTTACTTGTGTGTGATATCATGTGCAATACAAGCAGTTCTGCAGATATTTTACTTGTGTATGATATCATGTACGATACAAGCAGTCCTGCAGATTGTTTACTTGTTTGTGACATCATATGCAATGCAAGTAGTCCTGCAACCTGTTTACTTGTGTGTGATATCATGTGCGATACAAGCAGTCCTGCAGCGTGTTTACTTGTATGTGATATCATGTGCGATACAAGCAGTCCTGTGGTGTGTTTACTTGTATGTGAGATCATGTGCGATAAAATCAGTCCTGCAGCGTGTTTACTTGTGTGTGATATCTGCGATACAAGCAGTGCTGCAGATTGTTTACTTGTGTGTGATATCATGTGCGATACAAGCAGTCCTGCAGCGTGTTTACTTGTGTGTGATATCATGTGCGATAGAAGCGGTCCCGCAGATTGTTTTTACTTGTGTGTGATATCTTCGATACAAGCAGTCCGGTGGCGTGTTTTCTTCTGTGTGATATCATGTGTGATAAAATCAGTCCTGCAGCGTGTTTACTTGTGTGTGATATCCGCGATACAAGCAGTTCTGCAGATTGTTTACTTGTGTGTGATATTATGCGCGATACAAGCGGTCCTGCAGATTGTTTACTTGTGTGGGATACCTGCGATACAAGCAGTTCTGCAGATTGTTTTCTTGTGTGGGATACAATCAGTCCTGCAGCGTGTTTACTTGTGTGTGATATCCGCGATACAAGCAGTTCTGCAGATTGTTTACTTGTGTGTGATATTATGTGCGATACAAGCGGTCCTGCAGATTTTCACTTGTGTGTGATATCTGCTATACAAGCAGTTTCTGCAGATTGTTTTCTTGTGTGGGATACAATCAGTCCTGCAGATTGTTTAGTTGTGTGTGATATCATGTGCGATACAAGTAGTCCTGCTGCCTCTGTACTTGTGTTTTAAATCATTTACAATAGAATCAGTCCTGCACAATGTTTATTTGTGTGTGGAATCATGTGCGATACAAGCAGTCCTGCAGCGTGTTTAGTTGTGTGTGATATCATGTGGGATACAAGCAGTCCTGCAGATTGTTTACTTCAGTGTTATATTATGTGCGATACAAGCAGTCCTGCGGCGTGTTTACTTGTATGTGATATCATGTAGGATACAAGCATTCTTACAAAGTGTTTACTTTTGTGTAGTGTCATGTGCGATACAAGCAGTCCGGTGGCGTGTTTACTTGTGTTAGATATCATGTGTGATAGAAGCAGTCCTACAGCGTGTTTACTTGTGTGTGATACCATGTGCGATACAAGCAGTCCTGCGGAATATTTACTTGTGTGTGATATCATGTGCAATACAAGCAGTCCTGCAGCGTGTTTACTTGTGTGATATCATGTGCGATACAAGCAGTCCTGCGGAATATTTACTTGTGTGTGATATCATGTGCAATACAAGCAGTCCTGCGGCGTGTTTACTTGTGTGTGATATCATGTGGGATACAATCATTCTTACACAGTGTTTACTTTTGTCTAGTATCATGTGTGATACAAGCAGTCCGGTGGCGTGTTTACTTGTGTTAGATATCATGTGTGATAGAAGTAGTCCTGCAGCGTGTTTACTTGTGTGTGATATTATGTGCGATATTAGCAGGCCTCCAGAGTGTTTACTTGTGTGTGATATCATGTGGGATACAAGCAGTCCCGCAGATTGTTTACTTGTGTGTGATATCATGTGGGATACAAGCAGTCCTGCGGAATATTTACTTGTGTGCGATATCATCAGCAATACAAGCAGTCCTGCGGCGTGTTTACTTGTGTGTGACATCATGTGCGATACAAGCAGTCCTGCGGCGTGTTTACTTGTATGTGATATCATGTGGGATACAATCATTCTTACACAGTGTTTACTTTTGTCTAGTATCATGTGCGATACAAGCAATCCGGTGGCGTGTTTACTTGTATGTGATATCATGTGGGATACAATCATTCTTACACAGTGTTTACTTTTGTCTAGTATCATGTGTGATACAAGCAGTCCGGTGGCGTGTTTACTTGTGTTAGATATCATGTGTGATAGAAGTAGTCCTGCGGCGTGTTTACTTGTGTGTGATATCATGTGGGATACAAGCAGTCCCGCAGATTGTTTACTTGTGTGTGATATCATGTGGGATACAAGCAGTCCTGCGGAATATTTACTTGTGTGCGATATCATCAGCAATACAAGCAGTCCTGCGGCGTGTTTACTTGTGTGTGACATCATGTGCGATACAAGCAGTCCTGCGGCGTGTTTACTTGTATGTGATATCATGTGGGATACAATCATTCTTACACAGTGTTTACTTTTGTCTAGTATCATGTGCGATACAAGCAATCCGGTGGCGTGTTTACTTGTATGTGATATCATGTGGGATACAATCATTCTTACACAGTGTTTACTTTTGTCTAGTATCATGTGTGATACAAGCAGTCCGGTGGCGTGTTTACTTGTGTTAGATATCATGTGTGATAGAAGTAGTCCTGCAGCGTGTTTACTTGTGTGTGATATTATGTGCGATATTAGCAGGCCTCCAGAGTGTTTACTTGTGTGTGATATCATGTGGGATACAAGCAGTCCCGCAGATTGTTTACTTGTGTGTGATATCATGTGGGATACAAGCAGTCCTGCGGAATATTTACTTGTGTGCGATATCATCAGCAATACAAGCAGTCCTGCGGCGTGTTTACTTGTGTGTGACATCATGTGCGATACAAGCAATCCGGTGGCGTGTTTACTTGTATGTGATATCATGTGGGATACAATCATTCTTACACAGTGTTTACTTTTGTCTAGTATCATGTGCGATACAAGCAATCCGGTGGCGTGTTTACTTGTGTTAGATATCATGTGTGATAGAAGCAGTCCTGCAGCGTGTTTACTTGTGTGATATCATGTGCGATACAAGCAGTCCTGCGGAATATTTACTTGTCTGTGATATCATTAGCAATACAAGCAGTCCTGCAGCGTGTTTACTTGTATGTGATATCATGTGGGATACAATCATTCTTACACAGTGTTTACTTTTGTCTAGTATCATGTGCGATACAAGCAGTCCTGCAGCGTGTTTACTTGTGTGATATCATGTGCGATACAAGCAGTCCTGCGGAATATTTACTTGTCTGTGATATCATTAGCAATACAAGCAGTCCTGCAGCGTGTTTACTTGTGTGTGATATCATGTGCGATACAAGCAGTCCTGCAGCGTGTTTACTTGTGTGTGATATCATGTGCAATAGAAACGGTCCTGCAGATTGTTTTTACTTGTGTTTGATATCTTCGATACAAGCAGTCCGGTGGCGTGTTTTCTTCTGTGTGATATCATGTGGGATAAAATCAGTCCTGCAGCGTGTTTACTTGTGTGTGATATCCGCGATACAAGCAGTTCTGCAGATTGTTTACTTGTGTGTGATATTATGTGCGATACAAGCAGTTCTGCATATTGTTTACTTGTGTGTGATATCCGCGATACAAGCAGTTCTGCAGATTGTTTACTTGTGTGTGATATTATGTGCAATACAAATGGTCCTGCAGATTTTTATTTGTGTGTGATATCTGCTATACAAGCAGTTTCTGCAGATTGTTTTCTTGTGTGTGATATCATGTGCGATACAAGTAGTCCTGCTGCCTCTGTACTTGTGTTTTAAATAATTTGCAATAAAATCAGTCCTGCACAATGTTTATTTGTGTGTGGAATCATGTGCGATATAAGCGGTCATGCAGATTGTTTACTTGTGTATGATATCTGCGATACAAGCAGTTCTGCAGAATGTTTACTTGTGTGTGATATCATGTGGGATACAAGCAGTCCTGCGGTGTGTTTACTTGTATGTGATATCATGTGGGATACAAGCATTCTTACAAAGTGTTTACTTTTGTGTAGTATCATGTGCGATACAAGCAGTCCGGTGGCGTGTTTACTTGTGTTAGATATCATGTGTGATAGAAGCAGTCCTGCAGCGTGTTTACTTGTGTGATATCATGTGCGATACAAGCAGTCCTGCGGAATATTTACTTGTGTGTGATATCATTAGCAATACAAGCAGTCCTGCAGCGTGTTTACTTGTATGTGATATCATGTGGGATACAATCATTCTTACACAGTGTTTACTTTTGTCTAGTATCATGTGCGATACAAGCAGTCCGGTGGCGTGTTTACTTGTGTTAGATATCATGTGTGATAGAAGTAGTCCTGCAGCGTGTTTACTTGTGTGATATCATGTGCGATACAAGCAGTCCTGCGGAATATTTACTTGTGTGTGATATCATTAGCTATACAACCAGTCCTGCGGCGTGTTTACTTGTGTGTGATATCATGTGGGATATAAGCAGTCCTGCAGATTGTTTACTTGCGTGTGATATCATGTGCGATACAAGCAGTCCTGCAGATTGTTTACTTGTGTGTGATATCATGTGCGATACAAGCAGTTCTGCGGAATATTTACTTGTGTGTGATATCATTAGCAATACAAGCAGTCCTGCAGCGTGTTTACTTGTGTGTGATATCATGTGGGATACAAGCAGTCCTGCAGATTGTTTACTTGTATGTGATATCATGTGGGATACAAGCAGTCCTGCGGAATATTTACTTGTGTGTGATATCATTAGCAATACAAGCAGTCATGCGGCGTGTTTACTTGTGTGTGATATCATGTGGGATACAAGCAGTCCTTTAGATTGTTTACTTGTGTGTGATATCATGTGCGATACAAGCAGTTCTGCGGAATATTTACTTGTGTGTGATATCATTAGCAATACAAGCAGTCCTGCAGCGTGTTTACTTGTGTGTGATATCATGTGGGATACAAGCAGTCTTGCAGATTGTTTACTTCAGTGTTATATTATGCGCGATACAAGCAGTCCTGCGGTGTGTTTACTTGTGTGTGATATCATGTGGGATACAATCATTCTTACACAGTGTTTACTTTTGTCTAGTGTCATGTGTGATACAAGCAGTCCGGTGGCGTGTTTACTTGTGTGTGATATCATGTGTGATAGAAGTAGTCCTGCAGCGTGTTTACTTGTGTGATATCATGTGCGATACAAGCAGTCCTGCGGAATATTTACTTGTGTGTGATATCATTAGCAATACAAGCAGTCCTGCGGCGTGTTTACTTGTGTGATATCATGTGGGATATAAGCAGTCCTGCACATTGTTTACTTGTGTGTGATATCATGTGCGATACAAGCAGTCCTGCGGAATATTTACTTGTGTGTGATATCATTAGCAATACAAGCAGTCCTGCAGCGTGTTTACTTGTGTGTGATATCATGTGCGATACAAGCAGTCCTGCGGCGTGTTTACTTGTATGTGATATCATGTGGGATACAATCATTCTTACACAGTGTTTACTTTGTCTAGTATCATGTGCGATACAAGCAGTCCGGTGGAGTGTTTACTTGTGTTAGATATCATGTGTGATAGAAGTAGTCCTGCAGCGTGTTTACTTGTGTAATATCATGTGCGATACAAGCAGTCCTGCGGGATATTAACTTGCGTGTGATATCATGTGCGATACAAGCAGTCCTGCGGAATATTTACTTGTGTGTGATGTCATTAGCAATACAAGCAGTCCTGCAGCGTGTTTACGTGTGTGTGATATCATGTGGGATATACGCAGTCCCGCAGATTGTTTACTTGTGTGTGATATCATGTGGGATACAAGCAGTCCTGCAGATTGTTTACTTGCGTGTGATATCATGTGGGATACAAGCAGTGCTGCGGAATATTTACTTGTGTGTGATATCATTAGCAATACAAGCAGTCCTGCGGCGTGTTTACGTGTGTGTGATATCATGTGGGATACAAGCAGTCCTGCAGATTGTTTACTTCAGTGTTATATTATGCGCGATACAAGCAGTCCTGCGGTGTGTTTACTTGTATGTGATATCATGTGGGATACAATCATTCTTACACAGTGTTTACTTTTGTCTAGTATCATGTGGGATACAAGCAGTCCTGCAGATAGTTTACTTGCGTGTGATATCATGTGCGATACAAGCAGTCCTGCGGAATATTTACTTGTGTGTGATATCATTAGCAATACAAGCAGTCCTGCAGCGTGTTTACTTGTGTGTGATATCATGTGGGATACAAGCAGTCCCGCAGATTGTTTACTTGTGTGTGATATCATGTGCGATACAAGCAGTCCAGCGGAATATTTACTTGTGTGTGATATCATTAGCAATACAAGCAGTCCTGCAGCGTGTTTACGTGTGTGTGATATCATGTGGGATACAAGCAGTTCTGCAGATTGTTTACTTGCGTGTGATATCATGTGCGATACAAGCAGTCCTGCGGAATATTTACTTGTGTGTGATATCATTAGCAATACAAGCAGTCCTGCAGCGTGTTTACGTGTATGTGATATCATGTGGGATACAAGCAGTCCTGCAGCGTGTTTACGTGTGTGTGATATCATGTGGGATACAAGCAGTCCTGCAGATTGTTTACTTGTGTGTGATATCATGTGCGATATAAGCAGCCAGTCAACATCTAAATTTCCTTCAATAAACAAACAATTGTGTCTATTTATTTCAGGTAAATGGTGTTAGGCTCGGCTAGACAATTATAGTTGTATGTTGTTTACATGTACATAGTCGAGAGTATCCAGTAAGAAACGTGTCCGCATCCTTCAACGTTATGAATTGTTGTGGCTAAATAAAGAAATGACCACTTCACTTCGACTTAAAGACAGCATAAGTCCATTCAACTTAACTTCATGAGTAATTGTGGCCAAGTAAAGAAATTAGATAGTACTTTATTTATTCCGTCAGGAGAGTTCTTTCAGGAAAATTAAAATTTTCAGCACAATCCCATTCAAGATCAGACAAACATTACAGGGAGACAGAACAGGATCGCCGACGGGTCTTTTACCACTCCAATTCAACTTAAAGACAGCACAAGTCCGTTCCAGACGTTTAAAGATAGATTCGTTTTTTTCATAGCTACCCTTGTTCTGTTTGACTCATTCCACTCGAGTAAACCTTTTTTTTATTTTTATGATGCCGATATCGTATCAGGCCGATGTTGGTATTTTCGGTGTCGTTGTTGAGTGAGAAGTATCGGGACACCCCTCACATCACAAGTTGCCGTAGACAAGAAGGATCACTATCGCCCTCTACCACCAGGAGGCGGGAGTCATTTAACGACTCATATTTGACACACGCAGCTACGGTATATTAAAAAAACATAGCTGCTTACTGTTCTTTTTAGCATATTCAATAGAGTGTCGGTGACAATGTATTGTGGGGGCCAAGAAGGCAGGGCTAGCGTAGTAGAAGAGGTGTGGTCAAACAGGTAAAAAGGTGTGTCTCTAACGTGTTGCATGTCTCGGCCAGGCAGGCGGGGGCGTCGCAGCAGTGCAGGATCACTAGACAGCAATATGGAAGTAAGTTGGAAGCTGCTGGTCTCCAAACTACTCTTCATGTTTTCTCCTCTTCACCTGCGATGCTTCTTGACCTGCTTGCCTCACTCTAGTCTGCATGCCTCTGACCCCGCCCCCTTCTCCCCACAACCCCGAGTCATGTGACCACGAGAGCATGACTGGACCACTCCTTCCCCGCTGTGTCTCTGTCCCTCATCCACCTCATGTCCACCACACCTAGGGAAGAGGCGGAGTTCGGGGGAAGGGAGGCATTGAAAGGGGGCGGAGCATGAGCCAGGTCAGGGGGGTGGGGGGGAGTTGGAGCTTTGACCCTTTGACCTGCCAGGCGTGCATGTGGGCGGCGGCCAGGCGTGGGAGGAGTGGCATGAGTGACTTTGTGATGTTTTGACTTTCTCATCTGCATGCGCCACGTTCTGCTAGTCACGGAGTGGCGGGCCTGACGCTCTCGCTCTTCCCTTTCTCGCCACCAGGGCTCCATCATTAGCAGCCCGCACACGCGGCGGAGAGCCGCCGGCGGCACCGCCGCCGCCGCCCCGCCACGTGAGCCTCCCCCCCTCCCCAACTCGGCATCCACCTCCATCCTGGGCTCGCTGTTCGGCGCCAAGAGAAGCAAGGGGTCGGCGCAGGGCCACGCCCCCGCCGGCCACCCCACCCTCATATCCCACAAGCCCCACCCGACCAACCTGCACCACACGGCGCAGGTGGTGCACCACCACCCGCAGTACTGCCAGGTGCCGCAGAACCCGCCGCCGTACCACCACCACCACCACTACCACCCGCCGCCGCACACGCAGTACCACAAGCACCCCGCCTACTCCTCGCACGCCCACGCCCACTACGGCCAGCACCACGCCGCCCCGCCGCATGCCGCCCAGCAGGCGGGCGCCGCGCCCGGCGGACCCAAGCCCAAACACAGCGGCATCAGCACGGTGGTGTGACTCGGCGGCGGCGACTGTTTCCCCCGACACCAAAGGACCGACGGCACCGACTGTCCACTGTGTTCACTGCTGTTGCCATGGAAACCACCTGCAGACCCCGCCCCACCGCAAGCCTTGAAGGCCGCTCGGTCTCCTCTGGGCTGCCCCGCCCCCCTTTTTTTTTCCAGCCGGGGTCACGTGACAGGAAGTAGTATAATCCGCAGGTGGAAATATAATCTTTGACAAAGTGTAGTGAAGTATTTAGTGTAGCTGATTAGTTCCTAATTAAATGTGCCAATTATTATATTGTGTGTATAGTACATCATCATCATTGTTGTTGTTGTTGTTGTTGTCGTCAGTGAAGACCCCTCCCACAAACAACATGGAGGACACTTCATAAGTTATTATTATTCAACACGGAGGAGACGTCATACGTTGTTAATATTAGGAGGGTCACGATACCACGCCCAGTATCGTACCAATGTCCGTCCGATATCAACAGGAATCGTGCCCGTATTGTTTCCTATCGCCATGATCCGACATCGTAGCGACTTTTGTAAAAATGAAGAGCAAAAGAGCAAAAGTTCATGTTTTTGTTTTCGGGACGTGACAATTCATGAAGTCAGGCTCACGGCCTTGTGAAGTGGAGCGATACAGACACAGGAATTGTGCCCGTATTGTTGTTTTTTTATCGCCATGATCCGACATCGTAACGACTTTAGTAAAAATGAAGAGCAAACTTCAAGTTTTTGTTTTCGGGTCACAAAAATTCATGAAGTCAGGCTCACGGCCTTGTGAAGTGGACCGATACGGACACGTTTGTTACCGGATGGAAGTATCATTGTTGTTAATATTAGGAGGACATTGTTGTCAGTATTAGGAGTGTCACGATACCACGCTCTAAAAGACCCGTATCGTACCAATGCCTGTCCGATATCAACTGGAATCGTGCCCGTATTGTTTCCTATCGCTGCGATCCAACATCGTAGCGACTTTTGTAAAAATGAAAAGCAAACTTCAAGTTTTTGTTTTTTGGGTTGTGACAATTCATGAAGTCAGGCTCACGGCCTTGTGAAGTGGAGCGATACAGACACGTTTGTTATTGGATACTTCCATCCAAGGCGGAAGGAAGTATCATTGTTGTTAATATTAGGAGGACATTGTTGTTCATATTAGGAGTGTCACAATACCACGCTCTAAACGACCCGTATCGTACCAATGTCCGTCCGATATCAACAGGAATCGTGCCCGTATTGTTTCCTATCGCCATGATCCGACATCGTAGCGACTTTTGTAAAAATGAAGAGCAAAAGTGGGCTTCGAGTTTTTGTTTTTCGGGTTGTGACAATTCATGAAGTCAGGGTCACGACATTCTGAAGCAGAGTGATGCGGAATCGTGCTCGTATTGTTTCCTATCACCACGATCCGTCATCGTAGCGACTTTTGTAAAAATGAAGAGCAAAAGAGCAAAAGTTCATGTTTTTGTTTTCGGGACGTGACAATTCATGAAGTCAGGCTCACGGCCTTGTGAAGTGGAGCGATACAGACACAGGAATTGTGCCCGTATTGTTGTTTTTTTATCGCCATGATCCGACATCGTAACGACTTTAGTAAAAATGAAGAGCAAACTTCAAGTTTTTGTTTTCGGGTCACAAAAATTCATGAAGTCAGGCTCACGGCCTTGTGAAGTGGACCGATACGGACACGTTTGTTACCGGATACTTCCCTCCGACTTGGAGGGAAGTATCATTGTTGTTAATATTAGGAGGACATTGTTGTCAGTATTAGGAGTGTCACGATACCACGCTCTCAAAGACCCGTATCGTACCAATGTCTGTCCGATATCAACAGGAATCGTGCCCATATTGTTTCCTATCGCCGCGATCCAACATCATAGCGACTTTTGTAAAAATGAAAAGCAAACTTCAAGTTTTTGTTTTTTGGGTTGTGACAATTCATGAAGTCAGGCTCACGGCCTTGTGAAGTGGAGCGATACAGACACGTTTGTTATTGGATACTTCCATCCAAGGCGGAAGGAAGTATCATTGTTGTTAATATTAGGAGGACATTGTTGTTCATATTAGGAGTGTCACAATACCACGCTCTAAACGACCCGTATCGTACCAATGTCCGTCCGATATCAACAGGAATCGTGCCTGTATTGTTTCCTATCGCCATGATCCGACATCGTAGCGACTTTTGTAAAAATGAAGAGTAAAAGTCGGCTTCGAATTTTTGTTTTCGGGTCGTGACAGTTCATGAAGTCAGGGTCACGACATTCTGAAGCAGAGTGATGCGGAATCGTGCCCGTATTGTTTCCTATCACCACGATCCGTCATCGTAGCGACTTTTGTAAAAATGAACAGCAAAAGAGCAAAAGTTCATGTTTTTGTTTTCGGGTCGTGACAATTCATGAAGTCAGGCTCACGGCCTTGTGAAGTGGAGCGATGCGGACACGTTTGTTACCGGATACTTCCGTCCGACTTGGAGGGAAGTATCATTGTTGTTAATATTAGGAGGCCATTGTTGTTAATATTGGGAGTGTCACGATACCACGCTTTAAATGACCTGTATCGTACCAATGTCTCTCCGATATCAACAGGAATTGTGCCCGTATTGTTCTTTTTATCGCCATGATCCGACATTGTAACGACTTTTGTAAAAATGAAGAGCAAACTTCAAGTTTTTGTTTTCAGGTCACAAAAATTCATGAAGTCAGGCTCACAGCCTTGTGAACAGGAGCGATACGGACACGTTTGTTACCGGATACTTCCCTCCGCCTTGCAGGGAAGTATTATTGTTGTTAATATTAGGAGGACATTGTTGTTCATATTAGGAGTGTCACGATACCACGCTCTAAACGACCCATATCGTACCGATTTGCGTCCGATATCAACAGGAATCGTGCCCGTATTGGTTTTTTTTATCGCCATGATTGGACATCGTCGTGACTTTTTTTAAAACGAAGAGCAAAAGTTGGCTTAAATTTTTTTGTTTTTCGGATCGGGACAATTCATGAAGTCAGGCTCACGTTCTTGTGAAGTGGAGGAATACGGACACATTTGTTACCGATTACTTCCCTCCGCCATGGAGGGAAGTATCATTGGTGTTCATATTAGGAGTGTCACGATACCACTCTCTCGACGACCAGTATCGTACCAATGTCTGTCCGATATCAACAGGAATCGTGCCCGTATTGTTTTTTTATCGTCATGATCCGACATCATAGCGACGTTTGTAAAAATGAAGCGCAAACTTCAAGTTTTTGTTTTTCGGGTTGTGACAATTCATGAAGTCAGGCTCATGGCCTTGTGAAATGGAGCGATACGGACATGTTTTTTACCCGATACTTAAGTATCATTGTTGTTAATATTAGGAATCATTGTTGTTAATATTAGGAGGACATTGTTGTTAATATTAGGAGTGTCACAATACCACTCTCT
This sequence comes from Nerophis ophidion, assembly GCF_033978795.1. Taxonomy (NCBI): domain Eukaryota; kingdom Metazoa; phylum Chordata; class Actinopteri; order Syngnathiformes; family Syngnathidae; genus Nerophis; species Nerophis ophidion. Next base: position 18,116,009 of record NC_084616.1, on the reverse strand, counting down.
CGACGACCCGTATCGTACCAATGTCCGTCCGATATCAACAGGAATCGTGCCCGTATTGTTTTTTTATCGTCATGATCCGACATCATAGCGACGTTTGTAAAAATGAAGAGCAAACTTAAAGTTTTTGTTTTCCGGGTTGTGACAATTCATGAAGTCAGGCTCACAGCATTGTGAAGTGGAGCGATACAGACACGTTTGTTACCGGATACTTCCCTCCGCCTTGGAGGGAAGTATCATCGTTGTTAATAATAGGAGGACATTGTTGTCAGTAATAGGAGTGTCACGACACCACGCTCTAAACAACCCGTATCGTACCAATGTCCGTCCGATATCAACAGGAATCGTGCCCATATTGTTTCCTATCGCCATGATCCAACATCGTAGCGACTTTTGTAAAAATGAAGAGTAAACTTCAAATTTTTGTTTTCGGGTTGTGACAATTCATGAAGTCAGGCTCACGGCCTTGTGAAGTGGAGCGATACGGACATGTTTGTTACCGGATACTTCCCTCCGCCTTGGAGGGAAGTATCATTGTTGTTAATATTAGGAGGACATTGTTGTCAGTATTAGGAGTGTCACGATACCACGCTCTAAACGACCCGTATCGTACCAATGTCCGTCCGATATCAACAGGACTCGTCCCCGTATTGTTTCCTATCGCCACGATCTGACATCGTAGCGACTTTTTTAAAAATGAAGAGCAAACTTCAAGTTTTTGTTTTTCGGGTTGGGACAATTCATGAAGTCAGGGTCACGACCTTGTGAAGTGGAGCAATACGGACATGTTTGTTACCGGATACTTCCCTCCGCCTTGAAGACTTTGTGCGTGTGCGTAAAAGATGCGACTAGAATGATTTTTGACGTGTTTATATTGACGACTGTTTCGTTGTTCGATGATTATTACCTGTCTCTAGCTCGTGCGCTATTGTGTGCTTAGCCGTCGTGTATCTGCTCGCGCCCAGTAGCCTGGCATGTTTACCTTTTTGGAAATGGAAGAAGAAAAAAAACGATATGGGAAAGAGGACGTTTTAGACGTCAACCGTCTTCGCACAAGCAAACGCGCTGCTTGCGTCGCACATGATGTCGCGCAAGTTAAAGACGCTGCTCGTATCGCACGTGTTATCGCACATTTGACATGCAAGTGTGTTTTTTTTTTTTTTTTGATGATATCGGAGCGACATCAGGTGTAGATACTGGATGGTGACACCCCTAATGACAACGTATGACTATTGAGGTGATTTCAGCCTTTGCTTTTGTCACGCGTGCAATATTGTCGTGCTGATTAGGGACAGGTATCATTTGTCGTTCTATTTATTGACATGTTGCTTTCCTGTCTCACTTTGTGCTCATCAGCAGGAATGTCTTTGTGCTTCTGCATGTTTGTGGTCAACCATCTCTGCACATTGTACATCAACATAGTAGTTAACATTCTCTGCACAATGTACAACAACATAGTAGTTAACATTCTCTGCATATTGTACAACATAGTAGTTAATGTTCTCTGCACATTGTACATCAACATAGTAGTTAATGTTCTCTGCACATTGTACAACATAGTAGTTAACGTTCTCTGCACATTGTACAACATAGTAGTTAACGTTCTCTGCACATTGTACAACATAGTAGTTAATGTTCTCTGCACATTGTACATCAACATAGTAGTTAATGTTCTCTGCACATTGTACAACATAGTAGTTAACGTTCTCTGCACATTGTACAACAACATTGTAGTTAACATTCCCTGCACATTGTACAACAACGCAGTAGTTAACGTTCTCTGCACATTGTACAACAACATTGTAGTTAACATTCCCTGCACATTGTACAACAACGCAGTAGTTAATGTTCTCTGCACATTGTACAACAACATAGCAGTTAACGTTCTCTGCACATTGTGCAACATAGTAGTTAATGTTCTCTGCACATTGTACAACAACATAGCAGTTAACGTTCTCTGCACATTGTACATCAACAACATAGTAGTTAACGTTCTCTGCGCATTGTACAACATTGTAGTTAACGTTCTCTGCACATTGTACAACAACAACATAGTAGTTAACATTCTCTGCACATTGTACAACATTGTAGTTAACATTCTCTGCACATTGTACAACAACACAGTAGTTAATGTTCTCTGCACATTGTACAACAACATAGTAGTTAACGTTCTCTGCACATTGTACAATATAGTAGTTAACATTCTCTGCACATTGTACAACAACATAGTGGTTAACATTCTCTGCACATTGTACAACATAGTACTTAACGTTTCTGCACATTGTACAACATAGTAGTTAACGTTCTCTGCACAGTGTTCATCAACATAGTAGTTAACGTTCTCTGCACATTGTACATCAACATAGTAGTTAATGTTTTCTGCACATTGTACAACATATTAGTTAACATTCTCTGCACATTGTACAACATAGTACTTAACGTTCTCTACACATTGTACAACATAGTAGTTAACGTTCTCTGCACATTGTACAACAACATAGTAGTTAACGTTCTCTGCAAATTGTACAACATAGTAGTTAACGTTCTCTGCACATTGTACAAGAACGCAGTCAATAACATTCTCTGCACATTGTACAACATAGTAGTTAACATTCTCTGCACATTGTACAATATAGTACTTAATGTTCTCTACACATTGTACAACATAGTAGTTAACGTTCTCTGCACATTGTACAACAACATAGCAGTTAACGTTCTCTGCACACTGTACAAGAATGCAGTCAATAACGTTCTCTGCACATTGTACATCAACATAGTCGTTAACGTTCTCTGCACATTGTACAACATAGTAGTTAACGTTCTCTGCACATTGTACAAGAACGCGGTCAATAACGTTTTCTGCACATTGTACAACATAGTCGTTAACGTTCTCTGCAGATTGTACAACAACATTGTAGTTAACGTTCTCTGCACATTGTACATCAACATAGTAGTAATCGTTCTCTGCACATTGTACAACATAGTAGTTAACGTTCTCTGCACATTGTACAACATAGCAGTTAACATTCTCTGCACATTGTACATCGACATAGTCGTTAACGTTCTCTGCACATTGTACATTTACATAGCAGTTAACGTTCTCTGCACATTGTACAACACACAGTAGTAGTTCATGTTCTCTGCACATTGTACAACAACGTAGTAGTTAACGTTCTCTGCACATTGTACATCAACATAGTAGTTAACGTTCTCTGCACATTATACAACATAGTAGTTAACATTCTCTGCACATTGTACATCAACATAGTCGTTAACGTTCTCTGCACATTGTACAACAACATAGCAGTTAACGTTCTCTGCACATTGTACAACATAGTAGTTAACGTTCTCTGCACATTGTACAACATTGTAGTTAACATTCTCTGCACATTGTACAACAACATAGTAGTTAACATTCTCTGCACATTGTACAACAACATAGTAGTTAACGTTCTCTGCACATTGTACAACAACATAGTAGTTAACGTTCTCTGCACATTGTACATCAACAACATAGTAGTTAACATTCTCTGCACATTGTACATCAACATAGTCGTTAACGTTCTCTGCACACTGTACAACAACATAGCAGTTAACGTTCTCTGCACATTGTACAACATAGTAGTTAACGTTCTCTGCACATTGTACAACATTGTAGTTAACATTCTCTGCACATTGTACAACAACATAGTAGTTAACATTCTCTGCACATTGTACAACAACATAGTAGTTAACGTTCTCTGCACATTGTACATCAACAACATAGTAGTTAACATTCTCTGCACATTGTACAACAACATAGTGGTTAACATTCTCTGCACATTGTACAACAACATAGTGGTTAACATTCTCTGCACATTGTACAACAACATAGTAGTTAATGTTCTCTGCACATTGTACATCAACACAGTGTTAGTAGACGTGCAATCCATCTTCCAAACGCTGAAATTAAGTCTTCTGTTGTTATTCAGCTCTTAGATCCACTCAATGTCCATTTAGGAATATAAATATAAATATAAATATATATATATATAAATACTTACAAGGGGAAGAAAGCCCGGAATGTGTGTACATATTTTAATAAAGGAATATACTTCTCTTTGGACTCAACACAAATATTTTGCTGGATAAGCACATGAAAAAAAAGATTTAAAAAAAAAAAGAAGATAGTCTTTCAGGAAATGCGGTTGAAGCCCGAAGATGTAAAAGAAAGAAAATATATGAAGAAATAAGTTTGTACAATAAGAGTTTGTTATTAGCCTGCGCATTGTTGTAACATTCAGGTCGCACTTTGTGTCGTCACATATCACACACACACCATGTCTTGTATCATTTGTGTCGTCACATATCACACACACACCATGTCTTGTATCATTTGTGTCGTCACATATCACACACACACCATGTCTTGTATCATTTGTGTCGTCACATATCACACACACACCATGTCTTGTATCATTTGTGTCGGCACATATCACACACACACCATGTCTTGTATCATTTGTGTCGTCACATATCACACACACACCATGTCTTGTATCATTTGTGTCGTCACATATCACACACACACCATGTGTTGTATCATTCCCATGTTGTTAGTCTGCAGGAGGAAGAAATAACTACAAAGTACTGCATGATTATGAACATGATCATGATTACGATCATGACTAGGATTATCATTATGACTATGATTACGATTATGACTATGATTATCATTATGACTATGACTACGATTATGACTATGATTATGACTCATTATCATTGTGAGTATGATTATGAACGTGATTATGATTACAATTATGACTATGGTTGTCATTATGACTATCATTATGATCGTGATTATGATTACGATTATGACTCATCATTATGATTATGACTGTTTATGATCGTGATTATGATTACAAGTATGATGATGGTTATCATTATGACTGATTATGAACGTGATTATGATTATGACTACGATTATGACTATGATTATAACTCATTATCATTATGAGTATGATTATGAACGTGATTGTGATTATGACTACGGTTATCGCTATGACTATCATTATGATCGTGATTATGATTACGATTATGACTCTTCATTATGATTATGACTGTTTATGATCGTGATTATGATTACGATTATGACTATGGTTATCATTATGACTATTATGATCGTGATTATGATTATGACTACGATTATGACTATGATTATAACTCATTATCATTATGAGTATGATTATGAACGTGATTGTGATTACGATTATGACTACGGTTATCATTATGACTATCATTATGATCGTGATTATGATTACGATTATGACTCATCATGATTATGACTATGATTGTGATCGTGATTATGATTACGATTATGACGATGGTTATCATTATGACTGTGATTATGAATGTGATTATGATTACGATTATGACTATGATTATGACTCTTTATCATCATTACTATGATTATGAACGTGATTATGACTATGGTTATCATTATGACTATGATTATGAACGTGATTATGATTACGATTATGACTATGATTATGACTCATTATTATGAGTATGATTATGAACGTGATTATGATTATGACCATGGTTATCATTATGTTTATGATTGTGACTATGGTTATCATTATGATTATGACTGTGATTATGACTCATCATTACGAGTATGATTATAATTGATTATGAACGTGATTATGATTACAATTATGACTATGCTTATCATTATGACTAATTATGATCATGATTATGATTATGAATCATTATGAGTATGATTATGAACGTGATTATGATTACGGCTATGACTATGGTTATCATTATGACTATGATTATTATCGTGAATATGATGATGATTACTATTATGACTATGGTTATCATTATGACTATGATCATGATTATGCTTATGACTCATCATTATGAGTATGATTATGATTGTGATTACGATTATGACTATGGTTAACATTATGACTATGATTGTGATCTTGATTATGATTATGACTATGATTATGACTCATTATGAGTATGACTATGATTATGAACGTGATTATGATTACGATTATGACTATAGTTATCATTATGACTATGATTATGATCGTTATTATGATTACGATTATGACTATGATTATCTTGATTATGATCGTGATTATGATTACGAGTAGGACTATGATTATCATGATTATGATCGTGATCATGATTATGGCTATGGTTATCATTATGACTATGATTATGATTGTGATTATGATTTTGACTCATTATCATGAGTATGATTATGACTAATTATGATTATCATTATCGTTATCATTATGATTAGACTTTGATTATGATGGTGATTATGATTATGTTGATTGTGATGATGTTTATGGTGGTGATTATGATTCTAAATAATGATTATGATTCTCTATAATGTTTATGATCCTTGATTATGATTACGATGCATCACTCGTCCTTTTCACTGTGAGCTGAAAAAGGAAGAAAAATCAGCCTATTGATTGACTGTTTTTTAATGATGATTATTGTTGGTTTTCTATGTGGGGTTTTTTGTTAATATTTGTCTTGTCGCGTTTGTGCTGTCAGCATGTGTTCAACAACAACATTTTTAATATTCGCCTCATAAACATAAACAACAAAGTAACTGTGTACGTCACAAACATAAACAACAATGTTGTGTACGCCACAAACATAAACAACAAAGTTATTATGTACGTCACAAACAAACACCAAAGTTATTATGTGCGTCACAAACAAACAATGCATGGTGTATGTCACAAACATAAACAACAAAGTTATTGATTGAGTCATGAACATAAACAAGTTTTTGTGTGTGTCACAAACATAAACAACAAAGTTATTAATTGAGTCAATAACATAAACAAGTTATTGTGTATGTCACAAACATAAACAACAAAGTTGTTAATTGAGTCATGAACATAAACATAAACAACAAAGTTATTCAGAAAGAACAATGCTGTGTACCTCATAAACTTAAACAAGTTAGTGTGTACATCACAAACATAAACAAGTTATTGTGTACGTCACAAATATAAACAAGTTATTGTGTACGTCACAAACAAATTATTTTATTGTGTACGTCACAAACATAAACAACAAACATTTTAATTGGGTCACGAACATAAACAAGTTATTGTGTACATCACAAACAAACTATTTTATTGTGTGTGTCACAAACATAAATAACAAAGTTATTAAGTGAGTCATGAACATAAACAAGTTATTGTTTATGTCACAAACATAAAGAACAATGTTGTGTACCTCATAAACTTAAACAAGTTATTGTGTACGTCACAAACATAAACAAGTTATTGTGTACGTCACAAACATAAACAAGCTATTGTGAACATCACAAACAAACTATTTTATTGTGTACGTCACAAACATAACCAACAGAATTTTTAATTTGGTCACAAACATAAGCAAGTTACTGTGTACATCACAAACAAACTATAAACAACAATGTTGTGTACGTCACAAACAAACAACAATGCTGTTGTGTACGTCACAAACAATATTATTGTGTACGTCACAAATATAAACAAGTTATCGTGTAAGTCACAAACATAAACAATGCCATTGTGTACGTCACAAACATAAACAACAATGCTGTTGTGCATGTCGCAAACAATGTTACTGTGTACGTCACAAACATAAACAAGTTATTGTGTACATCGCAAACAAACAACAAAATTACTGTGTATGTCACAAACAGGTTATTGTGTACAATACAAACATTAACAAGGTATTTTTACGCTAAAAACAAACAACAATATTGTGTACGTCACAAACATAAACAAGGTATTGTGTACGTCACAAACATAAACAACAATTTTGTTGTGTATGTCACAAACAATGTTATTGTGTATGTCACAAACATAAACAGCAAAGTTATTAATTACGTCATGAACATAACCAAGTTATTGTGTATGTCACAAACATAACAATAATGTTGTGTATGTCATAAACAAGTTATTGTGTATGTCACAAACATAAACAACTATTTTTTGTGTATGTCACAAACAATGTTATTGTGTACATCACAAACATAAACAATGTATTGTGTACGTCACAAACAAACAATGTTATAGCGTACGTCACAAACAAAAATTTTTTATTGTGTATGTCACAGATTTAAACCACCAAGTTATAAATTATGTCATGAACATAAACAAGTTAATGTGTATGTCACAAACATAAACAACAATTTTGTTGTGTATGTCACAAACAATGTTATTGTGTACGTCACAAACAAACAAAGTTATGTGCATCGCAAACAATGTATTGTATAGGTCGCAAACATAAACAACAAAGTTCTCAATTACGTCATGAACATAAACAAGTTATTGTGTATGTCAAACATAACAATAATGTTGTGTATGTCGTAAACAAGTTATTGTGTACATCACAAACATAAACAATTTTGTTGTGTACGTCACAAACAATGTTATTGTGTACATCACAAACATAAACAACAAAGTTATTAATTGTGTCATGAACATAAACAAGATATTGTGTATGTCACAAACATAAACAACAATGTTGTGTATGTCACAAACATAAAAAACAATGCTGTTGTGTACGTCACAAACAATGTTGTTGTGTACTTCACAAACATAAACAAGTTATTGTGTAAGTCACAAACATAAACAACAATATTGTTGTGTATGTCACAAACAAGTTTTTGTGTACTACACGAACATAAACAAGGTATTGTGTACGTCACAAACAAACATGTTATTTTCTACGTGACAAACATAAACAACAATGTCATTGTGTACGTCACAAGTATAAACAAGTTATTGTGTTCATCACAAACATAAACAAAGTATTGTGTATGTCACAAACATAAACAACAATGTTGTTGTGTATTTCACAAACATAAACAACAATGTTGTTGTGTATGTCACAAACATAACCAAGTTATTGTGTACATTGCAAACAAACAACAATATTATTGTGTATGTCACGAACAAGTTCTTGTGTAAAACATAAACAAGATTATTGTGTATGTCACAAACATAAACAACAATGCTGTTGTGTATGTCACAAACATAAGCACGTTTTTGTGTACGTCACAAACATAAACAACATTGTTTTGTTTACATCACAAACAATGATATTTTGTACTTCACAAATATAAACTATGTATTGTGTACATTGCAAACAAACAACAATATTATTGTGTACGTCACAAACATGTTTTTGTGTACATCACAAACAACAATTTTGTTGTGTACGTCAAAAACATAAACAAGTTATTGTGTTTGTCACAAACAAGCAACGTAATTTTGTACATCACAAACATAAATGACAACGGTATTGTGTACGTCACAAACATAAACAAGTTATTGTGTACGTTACAAACAACTATGTTGTTGCGTACATCACAAACATAAACAACAATGTCATTGTATATGGCAAAAACTAAGTTATCATGTACACCGCCAACATAAACAACAAAGATATTGTGTATGTAACAAATAAAATGTTAGTGTACGTCACAAACATAAACAAGTTTATTGTGTGTCACAAACATAAACAACAAAGGTATTGTGTATGTCACAAACACAACATTATTGTGTACGTCATAAACAAAATGTTTGTGTACGTCACAAACATAAAGAAAGTTGTTGTGTACGTCACAGACATAAACAAAATGTTTGTGTACGTCACAAACAAACACAATGTTTGTGTATGTCATAAACATTAAAAAAATGTTTGTGTACGTCACAAACATAAACAATGTTATTGTGTACGTCACAAACATAAACAAAGTTATTGTGTACGTCACAAACATGAACAAAGTTATTGTGTATGTCACAAACAACGTTATTGTTTATGTCATTAACATAAAGACAATTATTGTGTACGTCACAAACATAAATAAATGTATTGAGTACGTCAAAGACATAAACAAAAAAGTTATTGTGTACCACACAAACAAAATGTTTGTTTACGTCACCAACATAAACAAAATGTTTGAGTACGTCACTAACATAAACAAAGTTATTGTATACATCACAAACAAACACAATGTTTGTGTACGTCACAAACATAAACAAAATGTTTGTGTACGTCACAAACATAAACAAAGTTATTGTGTACATCACAAAGTTATTGTGTACATCACAAACAAACAACAAAGTTATTGTGTACATCACAAACAAAGTTACTGTGTACTTCACAAATATAAACAACAAAGTTATTGTGTATGTCACAAACAAACATCAAAGTTATTGTGTATGTCACAAACATAACATTATTGTGTATGTCATAAACAAAATGTTTGTTTATGTCACAAACAAAAAAAATGTTTGTGTAAGTCACAAACATAAGCGGCAAAGTTATTGTATATTTCACAAACATAACGTTATTGTGTAACATCATAAACAAAATGTTTGTGTTCGTCACAAACAAACATAATTATTGTGTACGCCACAAACAAAGTTATTGTGTACGTCACAAACATACACAAACGTTTGTGTACGTCACAAACATAAACAAAGTTATTGTGTACATCACAAACATAAACAGCAAATTTATTGTGTACGTTACAAACATAAACAAAGTTATTGTGTACGTCACAGACAAACCGAGTTTTTGTGTACATCACAAACAAAAAAATTATTGTGTACGTCACAAACCTAAACAACAGAGTTATATTGTGCATCACAGACATAAACAACAAAGTATTTGTGTACGTTACAAACATAAACAAATGTATTGTGTACGTCACAGACAAACTACGTTTTTGTGTACGTCACAGACAAAATAAGTTTTTTGTGTACGTCACAAACAAAACAATTATTGTTTATGTCATAAACATAAACAAAGTTATTGTGTACGTCACAAACATAAACACAATTATTATGTACGTCACAAACAAACAAAATTATTATGTACGTCGCGAACACCAAAGTCAGTGTGTACATCACACACATAAAAAAGGCTTATTGTGTACGTCACGAACATAAACAAATTGTTTGTGTATGTCAGAAACATAAACAGTTATTGTGTATCTCACAAACATAAACAAAGTTATTGTGTACGTTACAAACATAAACAATGTTACTCTGTACATCACGGACATAAACAACAAAGTTATTGTGTACGTTACAAACATAAACAAAGTTATTGTGTACGTCACAAACAAAACAGTTATTGTGTACGTCACAAACATAAACAAAATGTTTGTGTATGTCACAAACATAAACAAAGTTATTGTGTACGTCACAAATATAAACAAAATTATTTTGTACGTCACAAACAAAGAAAGTTAATGTGTACATCACACACATAAACAACAAAGTTATTGTGTACGTTACAAACATAAACAAAGTTATTATGTATGTCACAAACAAAAAATTATTGTGTATGTCACAAACATAAACAAAATTGTGTGTACGTCACACACATAAACAAAGTTATTGTTTACGTCACAAACATAAACTAAATTATTATGTACGTCACAAACAAACAAAATTCTTATGTACGTCACAAACAAAGTTAGTGTGTACATCACACACATAAAAAAAGCTGATCGTGTACGTCACAAACATAAACAAAATGTTTGTGTACTATACAAACATAACAGTTATTGTGTACGTGACAAACATAAACAAAGTTATTGTGTACGTTACAAACATAAACAAAGTTATTGTGTACATCACGGTCATAAGCAACAAAGTTATTGTGTACGTTACAAACATGAACAAAGTTATTGTGTACGTCACAGACAAACTAAGTTTTTGTGTACGTCACAAACAAAACAATTATTGTGTACGTCACAAACATAAACAAAGTTATTGTGTACGTCACAAACATAAACAAAATTATTATGTACGTCACAAACAAACAAAATTATTATGTATGTCACAAACATATACAAAATGTTTGTGTATGTCACAAACATAAACAAAATTATTATGTACGAAACAAACATAAACGACAAAGTTAGTGTGTACGTCACAAACATAAACAGTTATTGTATATGTCAGGCATAAACAACAAAGTTATTGTGTACATCACAAACATAAACAATAAATAGTTATTGTTTACGTCACAAACATAAACTAAATTATTGTGTACGTCACAAACATAAACAAAGTTATTGTGTACGTCACAAACATAAACAAAATTATTATGTACGTAACAAACATAAACGACAAAGTTAGTGTGTACGTCAGGCATAAACAACAAAGTTATTGTGTACGTCACAAACATAAACAAAATTATTATGTGCGTCACAAACATAAACGACAAAGTTAGTGTGTACGTCATGAACATAAACAAAATTATTATGTACGTCACAAACATAAACAAAGTTATTGTGTACGTCACAAACATAAACAAAATTATTATGTACGTAACAAACATAAACGACAAAGTTAGTGTGTACGTCACAAACATAAACGACAAAGTTAGTGTGTACGTCACGAACATAAACAACAAAGTTAGTGTGTACGTCACGAACATAAACGACAAAGTTAGTGTGTACTGTACGTCACAAACAAAGTTATTTTGTCTGTCACCGACATAAACAACATGCACTTCCTCCCTGGGCTGAGGGCTTTTATTTTGTAAATATGTTGAACGTTGAAAGTGTTGTGTCCTCCCAAGGTGTCGAGGACCAAGATGGCGCTGAAAGAGGTGTAAATATTGTCAATATGATGCAATCTATTCTATTCAACTTGTACAAACATGGACCGATGAAGCTCAACATATCAGAACAATTCCTTCAAAGTCCCAAACACAAAAAAAGCACACACACACACACACACACACACACACACACACACACACACACACACACACCTTACATTGTTTGTGTGCTGTGGGACTCATTGAAAGGGAAACCACATGTTTGTTCTGTTTGTACAGTAGTGAGTGACTTCAGCGCCCAGTTATTGTACAACTTCTACTGTGACAATGTGGACAAGACAAAATAAACAACTATATGACGGATGGATGTTGTCTTTGTGCCTGTGAACTGGGATGCAAGGAAGTGGGAAGTAGGACCTGGGGTCACTCACCCGTCCTTTTTAGCGACAAGAAGTAGGACCTGGGGTCACTCACCCGTTCTTTTTAGCGACAAGAAGTAGGACCTAAGATCATTCACCCGTACATTTTAGTGAGAAGAAGTAGGACCTGGGGTCATTCACCTGTCCTTTTGAGCTACAAAAACTAGGACCTGGGGTCACTCACCCATCCTTTTTAGCAACAAGAAGTAGGACCTGGGGTCACTCACCCGTCCTTTTTAGTGACAAGAAGTAGGACCTGGGATCACTCACCTGTCCTTTTTAGCGACAAGAAGTAGGACCTGGGGTCACTCACCCGTCCTTTTTAGCAACAAGAAGTAGGACCTGGGGTCACTCACCCGTCCTTTTTAGTGACAAGAAGTAGGACCTGGGGTCACTCACCCGTCCTTTTTAGTGACAAGAAGTAGGACCTGGGATCACTCACCTGTCCTTTTTAGCGACAAGAAGTAGGACCTTGGGTCACTCACCCACATTTCTAGCGACAGGAAGTAGGACCTGGGGTGATTCACCTGTCCTTTTGAGCTACAAAAAGTAGGACCTGGGGTCACTCACCCGTCCTTTTTAGCAACAAGAAGTAGGACCTGGGGTCACTCACCCGTCCTTTTTAGTGACAAGAAGTAGGACCTGGGGTCACTCACCTGTCCTTTTTAGCGACAAGAAGTAGGACCTTGGGTCACTCACCCACGTTTTTAGCGACAGGAAGTAGGATCTGGGGTCATTCACCGATCCTTTTTAGTGGCAATAAGTGAGATCTGGGGTCACTCACCTGTCCTTTTTAGCGACAAGAAATAGGACCTTGGATCATTCACACGTACATTTTAGCGATAGAAAGTAGAACCTGCGGTCATTCATCCGTCCTTTTTAGCAACAGGAACTAGGACCTGGTGTCACTCACCCGTCTTTTTAGCGACATAAAGTAAGACCTGCAGTCACTCACCCGTCCTTTTTAGCCACGAGAAGTAGGACATGGGGTCACTCACCTGTCCTTTTTAGCGACACGAAGTAGTACCTGGGGTCAATCACATGTTCCTTTTAGTGACGTTAAGTAGAACCTGGGATCATTCACCTGTACATTTTAGCGATGAGAAATAGCACATGAAGTCACTTACCTGTCCTTTTTAGCTACAGGAAGTAGGACCTTGGGTCACTTACCCGTCCTTTTTAGCGACAAAAAGTAGGACCTAAGATCATTCACTCATACATTTTAGTGAGAAAAAGTTGGACCTGGGGTCATTCACCTATCCTTTTGAGCTACAAAAAGTAGGACCTTGGGTCACTTTCCGGTCCTTTTTAACGACATGAAGTAAGAACTGGGGTCATCCACCCGTACATTTTAGCGACAAGAACTAGTACCTGGGGTCACTCACCTGTCCTTTTTAGCGACAAGAAGTAGGACCTTCGGTCACTCACCCGTCTTTTTTAGCGACATAAAGTAAGACCTGCAGTCACTCACACATCCTTTTTAGCCACGAGAAGTAGTACCTGGGGTCAATCACATGTCCCTTTTAGTGACGTTAAGTAGAACCTGGGATCATTCACCTGTACATTTTAGCGACAAGAAGTAGCACCTGGGGTCATTCACCCGTCCTTTTTAGCTGCAGGAAGTAGGACCTGGAGTCACTCACCTGTCCTTTTTAGCGACAAGAAGTAGGACCTTGGGTCACTCACCTGTCCTTTTTAGCGACACGAAGTAGGATCTGGGGCCATCTTTTTTAGTGGCAATAAGTAGGATATGGGGTCACTCACCTGTCCTTTTTAGTGACAAGACGTAGTTCCTGGGGTCAATCACATGTCCCTTTTAGTGGCGTTAAGTAGAACCTGGGATCATTCACCTGTACATTTTAGCGACGAGAAGTAGCACCTGGGTTCATTCACACGTCCTTTTTAGCGGCAAGAAGTAGGACCTGGAGTCACTCACCTGTCCTTTTTAGCGACAGGAAGTAGAACCTTCGGTTACTCACGCGTCCTTTTTAGCGACAGGAAGTAAGATCTGGGGTCATTCACCCATCCTTTTTAGTGGCAATAAGTAGGATCTGGGGTCACTCACCCGTCTTTTTTAGCGAAGGGAAGTAGGACATGGGGTCACTCACCTGTCCTTTTTAGCGACAAGAAGTAGGACCTGGGGTGACTCACCTGTCCTTTTTAGCGACAAGAAGTAGGACCTGGGGTGACTCACCCGTCCAATGACATCATCAACATGTTTATTACGATGACATAATCCACATGTTTGTTACAATGACATGTTGTGTTTGTTGCTGCAGAAAGGAGGCGGACCGTGACTATTGTATGAACACGATGACATCATAGCTGGTGAAGAAAGTAGGAGGGCTGTCATTGGCTGATGCTGCTTCTCAAAGATAACATATTATCTACGACAAGCCTGAAGATTTCTCTGCTGCTGTGTAAAAACATTCATGACGCCACGCCATAATCACCATGATCACATGAACCATCATCATGACCACATGGACTATCATCATGAACACATGGACTATCATCATGAACACATGAACCATCATCATGAAAACATGGACAATCATCATGAAAACATGAACGATCATCATGAACACCTGAACCATAATCATTAAAAACATGGACTATCATCACGAACATCATCATGAACACATGAATTATAATCATGAACCATCATCCTGAAAACATGGACTATCATCATACACACATGAACTATAATCATGAACACATGAACCATCATGAGGAAACCATGGACTATCATCATGAACACATGGACTATCATCACGAACACATGGACTATCACACCATGAACACATGAACTATTATCATGAACACATGGACTATCACCATGGACACAAGGACTATCATCATGAACACATGAACTATCATGAACACATGAACTATCATCATGAACACATGAATCATCAATATGAACACATGAACTATCATCATGAACACACGAACCATCATTATGAACACATTAACTATCATGAACATATTCACATTAATCATCATTATGAACACATGAACTATCATCATGAACACATGGACTGTCATCATGAACACATGAACTATCATTGGGAACACATGGACCATCACCATTAACATATGGACTATCATCATGAACACATGAACTATCATCATGAACACATGGACTATCATCATGAACACATGAACTATCATCATGAACACAAACTATCATTGTGAACACATGAACTATCATTATGAACACATGGACTATCATCATGAACACATGAACTATTATCATGAACATATGAACCATAATCATGAACACATGAACCATCATCATGAACACATGAACTATCAACATGAACACATGGACAATCATCCTGAACACATGAACCATCATTATGAACACATTAACTATCATGAACACAAGACCCATCATTATGAACACATGAACTATCATCATGAACACATGGACTATCATTATGAACACATGGACTATCATCGTGAACACATGAGCTATTATCCTGAACCCATAAACCATCATAATGAACACATTAACTATCATGAACATATGACCTATTATTTTGAACACAAACCATCATCATGAACACATTAACTATCATGAACACAAGACCCATCATTATGAACACATTAACTATCATCATGAACACATGGACTATCATTATGAACACATGGACTATCATCATGAACACATGAGCTATTATCCTGAACCCATAAACCATCATAATGAACACATTAACTATCATGAACACATGACCTATTATTTTGAACACAAACTATCATCATGAACACATGGACTATCGTCATGAACACATGGATTATCACCATGAACACATGAACTATCATCATGAACACATGGACTATCATCATGGAAGACAGACTATCACCATGAACACATGGACTATCATCATGGACACAAGGACTATCATCATGAACACATGAACTATCATCATGAACACATGAACCATCAATATGAACACATGAACTATCATCATGAACACATGAACCATCATTAGGAACACATTAACTATCATGAACACATTCACGTTAACCATCATTATGAACACATGAACCATCATCGTGAACACATGGACTGTCATCATGAACACATGAACTATCATTGGGAACACATGGACCATCATCATGAACAAATGGACAATCACCATGAATACATGAATTATCATCATGAACACATGAACTATCATCATGAACACATGGACTATCATCATAAGCACATGGACTATCATTATGAACACATGGGCTATCATGAACACGTGGACTATCATGAACAAATTGATAATCACTATGAACACATGAATTATCATCATGAACACATGGCCTATCGTCATGAACAAATGAACTATCATAATGAACACATTGACTATCATCATGAACACATGAACTATCATCATGAACACATGGACTATCATCATGAACAAATGAACTATCATCATGAACACATGGACTATCATCATGAACACAAACTATCGTTGTGAACACATGAACTATCATTATGAACACATGGACTATCATCATGAACACATGAAATATTATCACGAACATATGAACCATAATCATGAACACATGAACCATCGTCATGAACACATGAACTATCAACATGAACACATGAACTATCATCCTGAACACATGAACCATCATTATGAACGCATTAACTATCATGAACACAGGACCCATCATTATGAACACATGAACTATCATCATGAACACATGGACTATCATTATGAACACATGAACTATCATCATGAACACATGAACCATCATCATGAACACATGGACTGTCATTATGAACACATGAACCATCATCATTGATACATGAACCATCATCATGAACACAAAGGCTATAATCATGAACACAAGGACCATCATCATGAACACATGAATTATAATCATGAACACATGGACTATAATCGTGAACACATGGACTATCATAATGGAGACATGGACTATCATGAAGACATGAACTATCATCATGAACAAATGGACAATCACCATGGACACATGAATTATCATCATGAACACATGGACTATCATGAACTATCATCATGAACACATGGACTATCATCACGGACAAATGGACTATCATCATGAACACATGAACTATCAGCTTGAACCATTTCACGGCAAAAGGTTTGTTTTTCAAGACTTTCCACTTTAAACTTTGAACTATTTGTTTCCTAAATATTCTCAAATATTCAAAGTATGAATAACTGTGATGGTTTCTTGTATTTGCAGTAACATCATAGTGTGTGTACAACCAATACTACAGTATGATCTGTAATAGTATTACTTCTACTACATTATGTCCTTTAAAAGTACTACTTCTACTACAATATGTACTGTACAAGTACTACTTCTACTACACTATGTCTTTTAAAAGTACTACTTCTACTACACTATGTACTGTACAAATACTACTTCTACTACAGTATGTCCTGTAAAAGTACTACTTCTACTACACTGTGTTCTTTTAAAGTACTACCACTGTAGTATGTTCTGCAGAAGTACTAGTACACTATGATCGATAAAAGTAGTATTTGTACTATGTTCTATAAAAGTCCTACTTGCACTAAACCGTGTTGTGTAAAAGTACAATTACTACACTATGTCCTGTAAAAGTACTACTTTTACTGTAATATGTCCGTTAAAAGTACTACTTCTACTACAACGTATTCTCTAAAACGTACTACTTCTACTACACTATGTTCTGTAAATGTCCTATTTCCACTACACTATGAGCTGTAAAATTTCTACTTCTACTACACTATTTCTGTAAAAGTACTATAGCTACTACATTATGATCTGTAAAAGTAGTACTTCTACTCCACTAGGTTCGGTAAAATACTACTACTACACGATGTTATGTAAAAGTACTACTTTAACTACACTATGTTCTGTAGAAGTACTACTTCTACTACATTATGTTCTTTAAAATGTACTACTTTTACTACACTATGTACTCTAAATATCCTACATCCACTACAATGTCTACTTCTACTACACTATTTCTATAAAAGTACTATTGCTACTACACTATGATCTGTAAAAGTAATACTTCTACTCCACTAGGTTCGGTAAAATACTACTACTACACTATGATCTGTAAAAGTACTACTCCTACTATACTATGTCCTGTAAAAGTACTACTTCTACCACAACATGGTCTTTATAAGTATTACCACTATACTACTATTCTGTACACTATATTCCTTAAAACATACTACTTCTACTACACTATGTTCTTTAAATGTCCTATTTCCACAACACTATGATTTGTAAAATTACTACTTCTACTACACTATTTCTGTAAAAGTACTATTTCTTCTACACTATGATCTGTAAAAGTAATACTTCTACTCCACTAGGTTATGTAAAATACTACTACTACTACACTATGATGTGTAAAAGTACTACTTCCACTGCACTATGTTTTGTAAAAGTACTACTACTACTACTACTACAGTATGTTCTGTGAAAGTACTACTTCTACAACACTACGTCCTGTAAAAGTACTACCACTACTACACTATTTACTGTCAATGTACTACTTCTACAACACAATGTCCTGTAAAAGTACTACTACTACTACACTATTTTACTACACCATTTTCTTTAAATGTACTACTTCTACAACACTAAGTCCTGTAAAAGTACTACTACTACACTATTTTACTACACTATTTCCTGTAAATGTACTACATCCATCTACAATACAATGTCCTGTACAAATATTGGTACTACACTATGTTTTGCAAAAGTACTACTTCTACTACACTATATCCTGTAAAAGTACTACTTCTACTACAACATACTATGTTCTGTACACTATATTCTTTAAAACGTACTACTTCTACGACACTATGTTCTCTAAATGTCCTATTTCCACTACACTATGATTTGTAAAATTACTACTTCTACTACACTATTTCTGTAAATGTACTATTTCTACTACACTATGATCTGTAAAAGTAGTACTTCTACTCCACTAGATTATGTAAAATACTACTACTACAATATGATGTGTAAAAGTACTACTTCCACTGCACTATATTTTGTACAAGTAATATTACTACTACAGTATGTTCTGTGAAAGTACTAATTCTACAACACTATGTCCTGTAAAAGTACAACTACTACACTATTTTACTACACTATGTACTGTCAATGCACTACTTCTACAACACTATGTCCTGCAAAAGTACTACTACTACTACACTATTTTACTACACTATTTACTGTCAATGTACTACTTCTACAACACTATGTCCTGCAAAAGTACTACTACTACTACACTATTTTACTACACCATTTTCTGTAAATGTACTACTTCTACAACACTATTTTCTCTAAATGTACTACTTCTACAACACTAAGTCCTGTAAAAGTACTACTACTACTACACTATTTTACTACACTATTTCCTATAAAAGTACTACATCTACAACTATTGCTACTACACTATGTTTTGTAAAAGTACTACTTCTACTACACTATGTCTAGTAAAAATACTATTATTGCTACAGTATGTTCTCTAGAAGTACTTCTTCTTCCACACAGTAGTAGACACACCTTTACACATGGGTACACATTTGTGTACTACATAGTGTAGGTGTACATAGTACGTGTGTACAGGTGCGTACAGGTCTTTAAAGGTATGTATACAGGTGTTGACAGGTGTGTCCGGTTGTTTAAAGGTGTGTCCAGGTGTGAAAGTGTTTAAAGGTGTGTACAGGTGTTTAAAGAAAAGTACCAGTGTTTAAAGGTGTGTACAGGTGTGTAGAGGCGGGTACAAGTGTGTCCAGGCATATAAAGGAGTGTACAGGTGTTTATAGGTGTGTACAGATGTTTAAAGGAGTGTACAGGGGGTTACAGGTGTGTAAAGGCATGTCCAGGTGTAGGTCTGCAAAAGGGTTTGCATGTGTGTAAAGGTATTTAAAAGTGTGTAAAGGTGTTTAAAGGTTTGTACAGGTGTGTAGAGGCAGGTACAGGTGTGTAGTGGCAGGTACAGGTGTGTCCAGGCATATAAAGGTGTGTATAGAGGCAGGTACAGGTGTGTCCAGGCATATAAAGGTGTGTATAGAGGCAGGTACAGGTGTGTCCAAGCATATAAACGTGTGTATAGAGGCAGGTACAGGTGTGTCCAGGCATATAAACGTGTGTATAGAGGCAGGTACAGGTGTGTCCGGGCATATACAGGTGTGTATAGAGGCAGGTACAGGTGTGTCCGGGCATATAAAGGTGTGTATAGAGGCAGGTACAGGTGTGTCCAGGCATATAAAGGTGTGTATAGAGGCAGGTACAGGTGTGTCCAGGCATATAAAGGTGTGTATAGAGGCAGGTACAGGTCTGTCCAGGCATATAAAGGTGTGTATAGAGGCAGGTACAGGTGTGTCCAGGCATATAAAGGTGTGTATAGAGGCAGGTACAGGTGTGTCCAGGCATATAAAGGTGTGTATAGAGGCAGGTACAGGTGTGTCCAGGCATATAAAGCTGTGTATAGAGGCAGGTACAGGTGTGTCCAGGCATATAAAGGTGTGTATAGAGGCAGGTACAGGTGTGTCCAGGCATATAAAGGTGTGTATAGAGGCAGGTACAGGTGTGTCCAGGCATATAAAGGTGTGTATAGAGGCAGGTGCAGCTGTGTCCAGGTATATAAAGGTGTGTATAGAGGCAGGTACAGGTGTGTCCAGGCATATAAAGGTGTGTATAGAGGCAGGTACAGGTGTGTCCAGGCATATAAAGGTGTGTATAGAGGCAGGTACAGGTGTGTCCAGGCATATAAAGGTGTGTATAGAGGCAGGTACAGGTGTGTCCAGGTATATAAAGGTGTGTATAGAGGCAGGTACAGGTGTGTCCAGGCATATAAAGGTGTGTATAGAGGCGGGTACAGGTGTGTCCAGGTATATAAAGGTGTGTACAGAGGCAGGTACAGGTGTGTCCAGGCATACAAAGGTGTGTACAGGTGTGTGTCATGATGCCAACACATATTTCTTCATCTTTCAGGATGCCTGCTTTAAAAGGGGTTGTCCCATCAGGGCGCCCCCTGGAGGTCAGGCGTGTGACTGCACCTTCCTCCATCCTGCTTGTTCATCTTTACCACCCAGCTGATGGTGCAGGACAGCGCTGTGTTGGACAGACTTGTGAAGTTCCAGCGCCGAGTCCTTCCATCACCACCCAGCAGTACTTGATGCATGGAAATACTACCAGCAAGTACCACAACCTTCACTTCCATGCAGTGAACAAAAGACAAAAGGACTATTTTTTGAACCTTCGAAGTCTTTTTATAGTGACGGTCAAACCACGTGAAGCATGAAACACAAGGTTGTGTAACGCGGTGTGTGTCACTTTAAGAAGGATCATGTGACCCACACACCTGCTGAGTCGTTAGTGAGCGACTCAACTGCTTTTATTTATCCAGATGTTCTTCAGTACATACATAGTAAAATACATATAGTAAAAAAAGAGTATTACAATAAATAAATATGATAAATTCAAAATATATATGTATATTTGTGTGTATATATATATATACATATGTATGTATATAAACACATATGTATGTACATCTATACATGTGTGTATGTGTATATATACACATATTTACGTATATATATATATACATACATATACATATATATGTATATACATACATATATAAATATATACAGTTAGCGTGTATATATATATGTGTGTGTGTATGTATGTGTATATATATACATATATATGTATATATATACACACATTATATATATATGTTATATATATATATATATATATATATATATATATATATATATATATATATATATATATATATATATATATATATATATATATATATATATATATATATATATATATATATATATATATATATATATATATATATATACACATATATACATACATACACACACATATGTAAATATTTGTACGACAAGAAATGGAAAACAACGCTGCTAAATGAGCCAAATAGCAAAAAGAGAAACATTTATTATATTTGGTGCCATTTTAATGAAATTATTCCACTTTCCTTCTCTTCACTTCGATCAACAATGGCGACAAACACGAAAAGTTGACCGATAAGGTTTCATGTT
Source organism: Nerophis ophidion (assembly GCF_033978795.1). Lineage (NCBI taxonomy): Eukaryota > Metazoa > Chordata > Actinopteri > Syngnathiformes > Syngnathidae > Nerophis > Nerophis ophidion. The sequence goes on along the minus strand of NC_084616.1, from coordinate 18,092,896 downwards.
TCACAGTCCCACTTGTATTTTAAAGTGACGCACACACACTACATATTGCTCCATAAGACATCGCAGTATTGTTGTTTTGTGCGGTTCTGTTTGTGTCGGACCATCACAGTTGAGTGTGGTTGGCATCCCATCATGCATCTGGATGCAACAATTGAACGACCTTACAGTATTTTCTTGTTGAATATTTGAGACGATGTTCTTTAAAAACACGTTTTCATTTCTGCAGGTCAACAACAGCTCCCGGGTGGAAGTGTAACAGTTTCGCTGCAGCTAGCGAGTGTGCCACGCACTCACTAAGGCGTCATAGTTGCCTGGAAATAACTCCCGTAATTGCGACTCATTTCCAAAAACTTGTATTTTCTTGCACACTATTTGCAATCAGTCAACATCGATGACGTCTAAAAATAGGTTTGGCAGCAAATGACTCAGATATTGCGGTTGTTGGTCCAAATCCTCTGACCATGCATAGAAGTGCACTGCTCAAAGGTCGGTGGAAGTGTGTTTCTAAGGCACAAAGTTCTCCTGCTGGAAGATGGCGTCCACAGCTTGGTCCACGTCCTGCACGATGTGATTGGGTTCTACCAGCGCCGGGTCGAAGCCAAAGTCTCGATGCCCGTGGAAGGCCTCCTCCTGGACGCGGCGGCGGGGGTCCGTCGGCGGCTTGAAGACGCCCGTGCACACCAGCACCGACTGGCAGGACGTGGCGGCGGGCAGGGCCAGATCCTCCTCTGTGGGCACGCTGGTGCCGCCGCCCGTGCCCACGGCCATCTTGGCCACGGCTATGGGCTTCTTCCTCACCGCTCGCTCCTCCAGGTAGCGGTTGTACAGGTTGGCCCCGTAGATGTCCGTCATCAGGTTGTCTCTAAGAACCGTCGTTGTCACAAACGCTCAGTTTTACTGGGGGACATGACCTTTGACCCCTGCGTCTTACACAGGATATTATCATCATAAACATCAATAAAGATACACAATAATGTCTTTAATTATGTTTGACTGAGCTTACATACATGTATGCACGCATAAATACATACATACATAAATACATACATCCACACATACGTAGGTACATACATGCATAAATACATACGTACATAAATACATACACACATACATGCATAAATAAATACATACATACATACATCCACACGTCCATGCATACATAGATACATGCATAAATACATACATAAATCCACAAGTACATGCATACCTACATACATGCATAAACACAAACATACATACACACGTCCATGCAAACATACATACATGCATAAATACATACGTACATACATATACATACATACATACATATGTACATCCACACGTACATGCATAAATCCATACGTACGTACATACATACAAGCATGAATACATACGTGCATACATACATCCACAAGAACATGCATACCTACATACATGCATCAACACATACATACATACATACACACTTCCATGCATACATACATACATGCATAAATACATACACGTACATAAATACATATGTACTTCCACATGTACATGCATAAATCCAAACGTACATACATACAATCATGAATACATACGTACATACATACATATATATACAACGTACACGCATAAATACATACGTACATGCATATATACATCCATACATCCACAAGTACATGCATACATACCCACATACGTACATACAAACATACGTACGTACATCCACATATACATACATGCATAAATACATTTATAAATACAGCCACAGGTACATATGTATGTACGTACGTACATTAATAAATACATATGTACATGCATACGTACATCCATAAGTACATGCATACATACATACAACATACATGCATAAATAAATAAATACATACATATATATACGACATACATGCATAAATACATACCTACATACATACATTCACACGTACATACACGCATAAACACATACATACATACACAAGTCAATGCATTGATAAATACATACATGCATAAATACATACATATATACGTACATACATACGTACTTACATATATACATCCATACATCTACAAGTACATGCATACATACCCACATATGTACACATGTACGTACATACAAACATACGTACATACATCCACATATACATACATGCATAAATACATACATTCACAAGTACATATGTATGTACGTACATACATGCATAAATACATACGTACATCCACACGTACATGCATACATATATACATCCATAAATAAATAGATACTTACATACATATACTGTATACATACATAAATACGACATACATGCATAAATACATACGTACATACATCCACACGTACATGCATACATACACACTTACGTAGGTACATACATGCATAAATACATACATACATCCACAAGTACATGCATAAACACATACATACATACATACACACGTCCATGCATACATAAATACATATGTACATACATATATACATACACGCATAAATGAATACGTTCATAAATATATACATCCATACATCCACAAGTACATGCATACATACCCACATACGTACACATGTACGTACATACAAACATACGTACGTACATCCACACGTACATGCATATATACATACGTGCATAAATACATACATACATACATACATACATACATATACATACGTCCACAAGTACATGCATACATACACACATGTCTGTACGTACACACATGCATAAATAAACATACACACATACGTACATCCATGCATAAATACATACATACATACATACATAAATACATACGTACTAGGGCTGCGAATCTTTGGGTGTCCCACGATTCGATTCAATATCGATTCTTGGGGTCACGATTCGATAATATATCGATTTTTTCGATTCAACGCGATTCTCGTTTCAAAAACAATATTTTTCCGATTCAAAACGATTCTGTATTCATTCAATACATAGGATTTCAGCAGGATCTACCCCAGTCTGCTGACATGCTAGCAGAGTAGTAGATTTAAAAAAAAAAAAAAGCTTTTATAATTGTAAAGGACAATGTTTTATCAACTGTTTGCAATAATGTACATTTGTTTTAACTATTAAACGAACCAAAAATGTGACTTATTTTATCTTTGTGAAAACATTGGACACAGTGTGTTGTCAAGCTTATGAGATGCGATGCAAGTGTAAGCCACTGTGACACTATTGTTCATTTATTTTATTTATAAATGTCAATGGGGGATTTTTAATCACTGCTATGCTGAAATCATAACTAATATTGATACTGTTGTTGATAATATTCACTTTTGTTTCACTACTTCTGCGTAGTTTTTGTGTCTCCTCTCAATTGCTCTGTTTATTGCAGTTCTGAGTGTTGCTGGGTCAGGTTCTGTTTTGGAATTGGATTGCATTGTTATGGTATTGCTGTGTATTGGTTTGTTGGATAAATTTGAAAAAAAAAGGATTTTTTTAAAAATGAGAATCGATTCTGAATTGCACAACGATTTGATTCCTATTTGAATCTTTTTTTTCCCACACCTTTAATATACATACATACGACATACATGCATAGATACATACTTACATACATATATATACAACATACAACATACATGCAGAAATACATACGTACATACATACATCCACAAGTACAGGCATATATACACACATTGGTACATGTGTACATACACATACATATGCACATCCACATGTACATGCATACATACACACAGACGACATACATGCATAAATACATACGTACATACATACATTCATCCACAAGCACATGCATACATACACACATATGTACATACATACATGCATAAATACATACGTACATACATCTATGCATAAATACATACGTACACACATGTATACATCCATCCACAAGTATATGCATATATACACAAATTGGTACATACATGCATAAATACATAAGTACACATACATACATATGCACATCCACACGTACATGCATACATACACACAGACGACATACATGCATAAATACATACGTATATACATACATCCACACGTACATGCATACATACACACATCCACATCTACATACATGCATAAATAGATACGTACATATATGTACATACAGACATACATACATACACAAGTACATGCATACATACACACATACGTACATATGTACGTACGTATATACATATATGCATAAATACATACGTACACACACATGTATACATACATACGTACAGCCACATGTACATGCATACATACATTAATCCACACTTACATACACACACACACATACATAAATACATACGTACATAGTCCATACATGCATAAATACATACATTAATACATATATACATACTGTACATGCATACATACACACTTACGTACATATGTAAGTACGTACGTACATGCATAAATACATACATATATACATACGTACATATATCCACACTTACATACAGTATATTTATGTGCATAAATACACATGTACATCCATACAGTACATACCCTATAGCGTAGAGGGAGGTGACAGGAAGTTGCCACCGTTTCTGCACAGCCTGTCCTCGGATGAGGTACTCAGCAAAATGGTAAGT